>NW_009717344.1:0-12817 GCF_000703405.1 Apaloderma vittatum | reverse complement strand
TTCTCTTCAGAGCTACTTTCAACCCACTCTGAAGCAAAAGATAATTTCTTTTGAAAATCTTATCTGTAGTATATGTGCATGTTGATAGAGACATTTTAACCTTGATATAAAAACTTAAGCAGTGGCAATGATTGGATGAAATTCTGCATAAGTATTCTCATTATTTTAATGGATTTTAGGGCCAAGGAGCATAATTTATGACCTATCAATTTTTGCTTTGTGCATAATGCCAAAAAATCCAATAATTTTTCCATTGATCTCATAAATTCCATTTGAGCTATAGCATATCTTTCAGTTGGGCTTCATAATGCATCAGTGCCAATGATTCCAATAAAAAAGCAAGGCAGATAATACTAGAACATGAATCACAGTGACTCAGGAACTTGAGATACTGCTATAGACCTGGCAGAGTTCAAAAGATTGTTTTGTGCCAAAGGAGAAAGACCCAACCAATTTAAGGCAATCTGCAACAATTTCTTGACTGAATATGAAAGGGGTCTAGAGGTTGTTAACATTATGAAGAGAGAGAAAAGAGGAGTGTTACATTTGTGAACAGAATTTGACTGCTGTGTAAAAGAGAGAAGCAATGTAATTTTTCCTCTTTTATGCAATAGGGGCCCAATCCTGACCCATAAATTTAATGGCATTTTGCTACTGTGTTATGGGATACCTACAACAGATCTTGATTAAAAATCCTTATGAGCACATATACTCCTGGAAAAGTACAGTTACTCATCTGAAAATATGAAACATTATTCAGAGCTCCTGGTTGGAGCAGTTGTCAGAGGGTTACAAAGGTTATTGTAACAGAAATGCCACCCTCTGTAATATTTTTAGATTTGCAACGAAACTGCTAGTTAAATCAGGTACGACAGAAGAGCAGAGACCCGTTAACGAATACAGGGGTCGTGCTACCACTCTGCAGGGCCACATGTCAATGATTTAGCAATTACAGCAGGAACAGTAGTTCAGACCAGGTGTATAATTTCTGTATTAGAAAAACTGATGGAGTGAGGCATAGATGAATTTTGGGCCTGGGAAATCTCAAAATTCTTGTAAAAGGAAATGATCCTGAAAATTTTACACTGAATTTTCATATGAGGTACTGTCACTTGAAACTTGTGAAGAATTTGTGCTAAGTGGTGCAATGCAAGGCTGTGATATTCACATCACACAGAAATAGTTCATCAGGAAAATACCTGGAATTTTTTTTTTCAAAAAACCCTTCAAACCAGTAAGTTTTTAAATAAATAATCTCTACACTCACTAGATTCTACTTTTACTGTTATGGCATATATGTATAGTAGATATGCCAACTTTCATAAAGTAGAAGGTCCTCCTTCCCCTCTACTCTGCCCTGGTGAGACCGCATCTGGAATGTTGTGTCCGGTTCTGGGCCCCTCAGTTCAGGAAGGACAGGGAACTGCTTGAGAGAGCCAGCGCAGAGCAACTAAGATGATGAAGGGAGTGGAGCATCTCCCTTATGAGGAAAGGCTGAGGGAGCTGGGTCTCTTTAGTTTGGAGAAGAGGAGACTAAGGTGTGACCTTATTAGTGTTTATAAATATATAAATGGGGATTGTCACTAGGATAGAGCCGGGGTCTTCTTGGTGGCAATGATAGGACAAGGGGTAATGGAATCAAGATGGAACACAAGAGGTTCTACTTAAATTTGAGAAGACACTTCTTCTCAGTGAGGGTGACAGAACACTGGCACAGGCTGCCCAGGGAGGTTGTGGAGTCTCCTTCTCTCGAGACATTCAAAACCTGCCTGGACGCCTTCATGTGTAACATCATCTAGGTGTTCCTGCTCTGGCAGGGGGATTGGACTAGATGATCTGTTGAGGTCCCTTCCAATCCCTAGCACACTGTGATACTGTGATATGGTAAGAATGTGCAGAGGTTCAGAGGAATCACCACATCTAAAGAACTTGTTCTCACAATGGACAAAACTTCTCAATCCTATCATACAGGATACTTTGACAGAACTGACCACTATGTTCCACTCCATCACCAAACCTGTGTATTATTTACTGTCACAAAATAACCTATGTTATATGTTTCCCTGGACATTTTTGAAACTTCTCGGGTTACCGTGACATCTCCCTCCTCACCTTGTGGTTATATTTGAAGGTGTAAAAGGCTCACATAAGCTAGCTTCAAACTACTAACCATTACTGTCTCGTGTGAATGTTTAAAAAACAAATCTAACACAACTTCTTTCTACTTGGACTGAGTTCTTGAATTTATAGACCTTTTTCATGCACTATATCCAAACACCAAAACATCTCATGTACCTGCAAAGGAAATCCTCATAGGGAAAGGATACAAACATATATATTACACTAAAATTAAAGTCAGGTATAAATCCTTTAAATAAGTGGTGATAACAGGGATATTTTAATAATATTCAACTAAAAGAGCTCTGGAAGGCTGACATTCAGAAGGTAAAGCTTAGGAGAAGCCTGAAGAATTTAAGAGATGGAAATCTTTCTCTGGAGATCCAAAAGCCATCCTAGTTCCTCATTGCATTCTCACTTCACAGCCATGTGGTGAATAGTGGTAAACAATAATGTTTTTAGTGTCAGATTTAAGTCTTCTTTTTTAAAAAAAAACAAACACAACAAACCACATATATTACAGACTAAGTGAAGTACTTTTCCAATGGTGTGTTCCCTAGAGTGAAGTTCAGTTCATTTGAGAAATACGTAGTTATGGGTGAGTAGAAAATAGCACATAATTTTCTGAAAAAAAATAAAATAATTCAGATCTTGATACTTGTTTTCATTCCCTCTGAAAGAGAAGTAGAGATTTTAAAATCTTTTTTCTAAAAAAAAAATAAAAAAAAATTAAATAGTTGGCTTTAATATCATGAAAGAAAGATCTCTTACCTGGACTTGTGTCTCACATGACATCCTTGTCTCTAAAATGGAGACACATGTATTTGACAGACAGAGCACTGGGTGGATAAAGAACTGGTTAGAGGATTGCACTGAAACAGTTGTGGTCAACGGCTCAACAGCTCATGGAGACCAGTGACAAGCGGTGTTCCTCAGGGGTCTGTTCTGGGTCCAATGATGTTCAACATCTTTGTCAGTGACATGGACAATGGCATCGAGTGCACCCTCAGCTACTTTGCTGATGACACCAAGCTGTGGGGTGTGGTGCACTTGCTTGAGGGAAGAGATGCCATCCAGAGGGACCTTGATAGGCCAGTGCAAACTGCATGAGCTTCAACAAGTCAAAATGCAAGGTCCTACACCTGGGCCGGGCCAATACCAGGCACAAATACAAGCTGGGCAAAGAGTGGGTTGAGAGTAGCCCTGAAGAGAAGGATTTGGAGGTATTGATAGACAAGAAGCTCAACATGAGCCGGCAGTACGCTCATGCAGCCCAGAAGGCCAACCATATCCTAGGATGTATCAAGAGAAGTGTGGTCAGCAGGTCAAGAGAGGTGATTCTCCTCCTATACTCTGCTCTTGTGAGACCCCACCTTGAATACTGTGTCCAGTTCTGGTGTCCCCACCATAAAAGGGACGTAGATCTGTTGGAGCATGTTCAGAGGAGGGCCACAAAGATGATCTGGGGCTGGAGTTCCTCTGCTATGAGGAATAAGCTGCGGGAGCTGGGATTGTTAAGCCTGGAGAAGAGAAGACTTCAGGGGGACCTAATAGCTGCCAATACCTGAAGGGAACATGCAGGAAGACTGGGGAGGGACTTTTTACAAGAGTGTCCACTGATAGGACAAGGGGAAATTTTTTTAAGTTGAAGGAGAATAGATTTAACCTTAGGAAGAAATTCTTCAGTACGAGGGCGGCAAGACTTTGGAATAAATTGCCCAGAGATGTTGTGGCTGCCCCCGCCCTGGAGGTGTTCAAGGCCAGGCTGGACGGGGCCTTGAGTAGCCTGATCTAGTTGAGAGGTGTCCCGGCCCATGGCAAGGAGGTTGGGTTAGATGATCTTTAAGGTTCCTTCCAACTTAGGCCACTCTATGATTCTATGATTCTGTGAGGTATTTAAGACATTTAAAACTTACTGTTGGGAAATGTCTTCCTATTCCTAGTATGTATTCCTTAATTAAATAACTAAGGTCAAGAGAATACATTCTGATACAAGGATTCACCTAGATATAGAAGATCCAGTTTTTCATCTCTCATACACTTTATTTAAAGTAGGAAATTTAAGGTATGTTTTTTGCATCTCGGCTACAGGGTTAGGCTTTCTCACTCAGTGAATAATTGGCTGCCTCAGGTGACAAAGATACAAGAAAAAGGCACTACTCTGATTGAGTCATAGTGCATTGCTATTATAAATCTCTTTCAAACAAGCTCATATTCAGAAAAGGACTAAATATTAAAACAAATTTCCATGCTTGATATTGATCTTAGATCTACCTTTTCAGAAGGTTGGCTTGGTAACATGCTCATATATAAAGTGCTTGTCAGCTGTGCCACTGCTATGTCACCAAGACAGAGCCACAGTTCAAAGCTTCGTGAAACAAAAAAAAAAAAAAAAAGAAAAAAGAAACAAAAATCAAAGATAGCAGAGTCAGATCCAAGGATGTTGAAATAATGCAGAATTAGGGTAGCCTCTAAAAATATGGTATTTTTTGAGGCTGAGAGAAGAGTAAATAAGTGTATCCATGCATAGGCTAAGACAATAGCTGCTATTATCAGCAAATTACGATGTTTAAACCCAAAACAATGCAAACATTGATTTAAAGCAAAACTAAAGCAATGGAAGCTGACTCGCAAAGCAGGCTTATGTTCGTTAGGGATTCATTTTGCTTTATTCTTCTGCTATTAGGGAGATGATGTATTGGGTATGAGAAGGTAGCTAATATGCCAGTTAGATATGAAAAGGGTAAGTTCTGCAGGGATATTTGCCAGAAAACAGTAAATGAAGCTGGGTGTTGCTGAGCTGCAGAGATGGTAAGAACAAGTGTTGTTTCTTGGTTTATTTATCTGATTATAGGTGGCAAGGGAGAAATCAATATAGTTAGTCAGGGATAAATTGCAGGCTTGTTACCTAGTATAACTCGAACAGCTTGTGCAGAGATAATTAGCACAACCTGTCTCAACTAAATTAGTATTTAAAAGTGGAAGGAGATACAAGAAATTTTCTCAACAATTATTATGTCATAGTAGCATGTGAAGAGAAACCTTGCTAACTTGGACAGATGTTGCAGTTCTTATTTATTTTTAAAAATATGTACCCTTCTAGCTGTATGTGCACTGAAAACGAAAGCAAATGACAAGATTGAAAAGTATTTTTTCTTTCCTTATTTGTATATATTCAGCTAAAGGGACAAGGTTGTTCTGACAAATTTATTTAAACTTTTTGTTAGTTTGTTTTAATTAAAAGCAGAAAAGTAAAGTTTCCTTCTAGCTAGAAGCAGAAATTGTACAATACACAAGAAAAAGGGTCTTCAGTTCATACATAGACATAAAGAAAACACTGTAGACTAATTGCTTACAAAAAGAGACTGTTGTGAAGGAGAATCAGGGTCAAAGCAGGCATTTCATGTGCATTTTCATAAGGTAAAATGATCCTTCGTGATCAAAAGAATTGTAATAATGCTAGAAAAGCCTCAGAGTAGAAGATAATTCATACACTGTCTCATGTATAGGAAAAGAGATGTCCTTCATCTTAGCAACCCCAGTGGTTGAAATGACATAATAGATTTCCTCTAATTAAACTGCTGTTCTTAAGAGAATTCCCAGAAGACTTGCTGTATAAATATGGTATAGTGTGATATAAACATCAACAAAAATAATTTTTTAACATTAACTTAGGATGAGGGAGGTTTACTGTTTTGGTACCTTGGATTTTTATTTTTTTATTGCTTAAATTTTCAGAAAGAGAGATAAAAAATAAAACAGAAGACTTTCCTTCCTATCCACATATGCTCAGAATGTAACATCAAAACAGAATCAAGAAGAACCCTGAAAATAAGTTTGCAAAGTTATGGGAGATGTATACAACAATGAGAAAAAGCTGTCCAGTGGAAAAAAAAAGAAAAGTTTTAAGCTGGAAAAAAAAAATAAAAGCTGCTGCTTTGCTTTTATTTTTGTTTACTTGTTTTTCCTATGCTTTAGTAACTATTGATAGACTCTATTTTTCTTCTTGAGCTAGATAATTTTGACCCAATTTTATTCATTTGCAATTTACTTCAGTCTATCTTTTATCAGTATTCTCTCTGAGAACCAAGTGTCTCCAAAAAGTGATTAATCATATTTCTAAGAATCCTAAAGATACTATCTACCTGAAACTATGACAATTAGTTGGAAAAAAATTCCCAAGGGAAAAGCTTGTCAGGAACCTGGAAAGCTGCTTCAAATGGCAGTATGAATATTTCTGATGTCACATTTGGAAGGATTGTGAATGATTTGGAAGAAGTGGAACTTACTGCAAGCTATCCCAATCAGTCGGTTATGCCAAATATTCCAAAACCTGTCATTTAGAAAGTCTATGTCACAGAACATTTAAAAACAATAATTCTGTCAGAATGTATCCATCTATGAGCTTGGTACTGTTTTCATTACAGACATTGAAAGCTTACAAAACTCATTCTTAGTTCCTGAAAGAAAAGTGTAAGGAGGAATAGTTAATAATTTAAAAATTGCATTAGCAATGACATGTTCAAAAATAATTCAGGTGTAATCAAAAGAGAATGATTCTTCTCCATGTTTTTTATGAAAGGTTCACTTCTATGAATATTGAGAAGTCATTGAAAAAAATTCTTTCAGCTAGATTTCACAATTACTACAAAATCTTATCATGCCACAATTTCTTGAACAAAATGAAGTAACTAGGGAGAGGAACTCATTTCATGACAAGACTGACAATATCTTGAGGACAGCATTTCAGTGAACTAGTTTGCTACAAGTGGAAGGTTACACTAAACTTCAGAAAAAAAATTTAATGACTTTTAGTTACAAACAGCTCATAAAGATGACGTTTTTAAATGTGAGGAAATAACTATTAAATAATAATAAAAAAGTGTTCTTTATAACACTACCTTTTGTCGAAGATTAAATAACATATAGCATATATTTCCAGGTAAAACCTTTAATATAAACACATTTTTGAAGATTAAATAAGATATAGCATATATTTCCAGGTAAAACCTTTAATATAAAGGTAAAAATATTAATATTAAAGGTAAAAACCTTTACTATAAACACATTTAACATTTTTTTTTTAAAAAAAAGTTAACACTATTTTTGAAATGAATCTGGCTTTACAAGTGTCACTTAGTGATTTTACCTTGCTAGGACTTTTCTCATGTCCCCATTGCTATATTATGTTTATAATTTATAAGTACTTTAGGCACAAAAAGCTACAAAAAAATGTCAGAACTTTTATTACATCTTGAGATTACTTTTACTATTGACAGCAATCAATACTATGACTATGTTTAAAATAAGGGAATTAGATTGCCATCTTAGCTCTTAAGTCTTATAATCTATATTTCTAATAGAATTTTTTTTTTTTGGCGAATTAATTGCATGTCTTATGAAGGGTGGCTGAGGGAACTGGAGTTGCTTATTCTGGAGAAGAGGAGGCTGAGGGGAGACACTCTCGCTCTCTACAACTACCTGAAAGTAGTCTGTAGTGAGGTGGGGGTTGGTCTCTTCTCCCAAGTAACCAGCAATAGGATGAGAGGAAATGAACTCAAGTTGCACCCATAGGGGTTTAGATTGGATATTAGGAAAAATTTCTTTACTAAAAGAGTGATGAAACATCAGAACAGGCTGCCCAAGGAAATGGTGGAGTCACCATCCCCGCAGGTGCTCAAAAAACATGCAGATGTGGCACTTCAGGACATGGTTTAGTGGTCATGATAGTGATGAGTTGATGGTTGGATTTGATGATCTTAGAGGTCTTTTCCAATCTTAATAATTCTAGGAATCTATGCTTCTTTTTGATTAAAAAAAAATCCAAACACATGTAGATTTCTCTAACCCATGGCACTTTACACTCTGTGTGTGTAAGAAACACAAAATGCTCCTTATTAGTCACCTAGCAATGTTAATTCTGAACTGATGAAAAAGGAATATTATGTCTACTCATAATACACAGATTATCTTCATTATTCTATTTCATCTGACTGAGAATAACAGAAGTGACATAATTTTGTGGAATTTATACAAGACTACTTTTAGAATGAACTATTAATATAAAAGTTATAGTATAAATCATAGCACTCTATTATGCATCCTATTTAAAATGACACTTAGAGGCTGACTTGTGACAATGTGAGACTTGTATGCCATATGGAAAAGAACACCTTTATCCTAATTTCTGTAACCACTACTGCTGTCTTTTTACAGAACCCATGAAGGAAGAAGCAATGGAAGACATTCTTTTGAAAGTCTTAGCATAACTATGGAAGGTATGTAAATAGGATGCGCCTCTGTGGTACGGAAGTACTGAGCAGTGTGCTATGTTGAGAAATGCTTGTTTAAAGATAGATGTTTATGAAGCAATCAGCTACTTATTTATTCTTACATGGGGCTAGGGACATACAGTGGTAAATACAAATAAAACACAAACCTGCTGTCATTAAATCAGTGACTAGAAATTTTTTTCAAGACAATGGGAACAGGATAGTAGATAGCTGCAGAGAAAATTAAATGGTAATATAAAATTTAAATGGTTATATAATCATAGTGATTTGTCTGCTTTTATCTTTTCAGGAAGGATGTAAGGAACAGGCATTATTTGTTATTACGGGTATGTAAAGTGCAATCTTGTAAAACCAACATGAGCAGGAGTACCAGGTTTTTGTCAAATACAAAGTTCCTTTTCTAAACCCCAAGGAAGAGCCCTACAATATGTTGTCCTGCTTAATCAAACAATCAATTAAAAAACCAACCAAACAAACTGGATGTATCCAGATTTCCCTTGTCTCTGACTGTAATTTCATCTGGAAGAAAAATGTGACAGCAAAAGGCAGAGTCTAATGCAAAAATACAGAGTCATATTAAATGTCAATGGCAGGAAGTACTCTTCATCTTAAATGGATGCGTACATAGATAAGAATGGCTGTGACTGTTCAACAATGCCTTTTCTAAGGATGGCTGTATATTTTTTCAGACTGCCACTTGCAGAAGCCCTTTCTTACTCCAAGGCAGGGTTTTTTTTTCCAAGTTTTAGAAACTTCAGACATCAGCCCACCTTAGTGAAATCAGTTTTTGTATTCTGAAGTTACAGGATTTAGTGAGGGGGAGAGTAGTCGCTAAGCGACAAAATATTTCGCATTTTATATTCTTATCCTTGTTTCCAACTTCAGAGTATGAAATATAATGAATATTACTAGATTAAAAAAAATAAAACTGTTCAGTCTTCTGTCCTTAGGGCTGATCTTTATGAGTACAGTAGGTTTTCTACAATTAATATTTAGAGTGAAGTTAATGATCCTTTAAAGAACCAGATACATGTTGTTGGCAGCAGGCAGAAACTACCACAGTGTAAGGATGTTTATTCAGTGTGAAGATACTGAAAAAAACATAAAAGCATGACATGGAGGGACTATCTCCTTCCCTCTCAAAACGCTAAGCATATAAAAAGTGTCAAACATCTACCAATTTACAGCAGAGGAAATGTTACATACTTACTTGCTAAATGCTTGAAGACAAAAAAAACTCAATTGAATTCTCAGCAATGGGATACTTGAAAAAAAAAAAAAAAGATAATTTCAGCACCTGAAGTACTTGCTAAAAATAAACTTTCATATTGATACCCTAAACTCTAAGTGCAGTGGAGAGAAATAATTAAGTCTACAGACTAAATGAACTACAGAAAATGATCACAGGTTAGCTTGAGTAAAAAATACTGTTTATTTAATAAATAACAGCTTCTACATATCAGATTAGTACACAAAAAGGAAAGAAACTTCCCACAGAAATGGTCTTGTTTGGTTATTTTTTTCCCTTGCAGCTGTTACAGTATGCTTATTAGGGGAGAGGTCATTAGTATTTTTTTGTTCTTTTTTTTTTTTTATGATTGCCTGGTAAATATTATCCTGTGGCAACTGAAATATGAACTATAAAAGACATTAGTCATGCCTCTAGAAATTTAGAGGCTAAATGGACAAAAAACAAGGGATCAATAAGAAACCCAGAAAATGGCACTAATTGGTTGCTTGGTTTTAATGGGATCGTGACAGCTTTCCTAAGAATAATTTAGCAATTATATGCCTCCACGAAAAGAAAATATTCAGGAAGATTAACAGACAAGAACACTTAGATTTCTCTTGCTTTTTATTGTTTTGGTTCATGTAACAGGTACAGTGGATTAGCTGGCGCTTTTGAGGTCCTGCCCTACACACCTAAAAAAACCCTTTCAGAGTTATGCAGCACTGTGGAAAACATAAATTGTATGAGGAAGGAAATAAAATGGCTATTTCAATATTGCTATATGAAATAGGGACAAAGAGTAATTTGGAAAAGCAACAAGAACTTTTGAGAC
The DNA here is from genome assembly GCF_000703405.1 of Apaloderma vittatum. Lineage (NCBI taxonomy): Eukaryota > Metazoa > Chordata > Aves > Trogoniformes > Trogonidae > Apaloderma > Apaloderma vittatum. Next base: position 2,343 of record NW_009717344.1, on the reverse strand, counting down.
ATGGCCATAATGAAAAAAAAAGAAAGTATTAAAAAACTTAGGCAGATATTCAACAGTGAATAGATTTTCCAGAGGATCAAGCAAATATGAATTTTTCATTTCTTATCACCTACTTTTTCTTTTTACTAATATTAAATAATGTTATAGAAAAACCTTATACAATTGCCATTGTTTTATAAATTTTAAATTTAATTCTCTCCTGTGTTCACTAAAAGCCTTTAATATTTTTATGTGAATGATTGTTGAACTAGAACTTATTTCCAAACCATTGTGAGCATTTGTGAGTTTTGATTAAGTCTGAGTTGCTTTTGTTCCATACATGGTCACATAGTTCACATGTGTGTCCTCCCTGTAAAGCTCACAACATTTCTTTTATACACTTGAGTACATATTCAGATTTCCATTCCTGTAAACTTTCTTGAATTCACCTATTCAAACATGTTTCTGAAATTAAGATTTTAAAAAAAATTGTGGAGCATATTTCCCTGTAAGTACATCATCAAGGAAAACATGAAAATTTTAAATAATGAGGTTTTATAAACAAAATGTAAGCAAACAAATCAACATGAAGAAGACACCCAGCAAGAAAATTGAAACTCAGATGATTAAAGACATTATAAGCAACTGGAAATAAGGTTATATAACAAAACATCAGGCTACTTCAATTGCTATCGCTTACTATAATTTCTTTTTTTTTCATTTTCATTCCAGGAAAATAAGCAGAAATTCATGTACATATTTTAAGTTTCTGATTCTATGTATATATATGTGCATTTGTTGCAGTCAAGAAAAGATCTAGACATGATGGAGAAGGGTGGAAGACTGCACATGTCGTATGCTATTCTTTCTCATGTAGCACAAAATTTGTACTGTACCACACAAAGTAAGGCAGGTTCCTTTTCCATTCTTTCTTGTTAAATCCAACCTGGATTGTTCTATGATTCTATGATTCTTGTTTTTGAAGCATCAGGAGCATGCTTGCGAGTCCTTCTAATGTGAACATTATCATAAATCATAATGAAATTTAAACAATGCCAAAGGAAAACAAATTTAAAAAAACACAACTGATTTGATATGTTTTTAGAGGTACAAATGTTTTCCACAGCTTGCTACTCTCGAAGTAGTAGTTATAACTGAAACTCACTCTCATCATTGATTTTAACGTTTTTCTAATTGAAACAGAATGGCTTACATGTTCTTCTGCTCCAGTGACTTGCATTTCTCAAATAAAACTTTCTTAGCATTACTTAATATTTGCGAAAGTGAAGGAGTATCACCACTATTAAGGAGCAGGCTTTCATTGTGCCAAGTGTTCACATAGCTCTCTCAATGTTAAGTTATGCTGATCCACGAAGCCTACAGGAACAAACAGGTTTTTATTTTTAAATGTCACTGTGTATTTCAGTTTTAAATGAAGATCGTTTTCTGAACATATCTGTGGCATTAACTTGTTTCTCTGATTAGAGCTGTATCTTACAGAATCATAGAACAATTCAGGTTGGAAAAGACCCTTGGGATCATCGAGTCCAACCGTTAACCCTACACTACAAGTTCATCCCTAAACCATGTCACCCAACACCACATCTAAACGACACTTAAACACATCCAGGGATGGCAACTCATCCACCTCCCTACACAGTCTATTTCAATGTCTAATCATCTTTCTGTGAAGAATTTCTTCCTAATGTGCAGTCTAAACTTGCCCTGTTGCAACTTGAAACAATTCCCCCTGCTTCTGTCCCTAATTACCTGTGAGAAGAGACCAGCACCAACCTCTCTACAATGTCCTTTCAAGTAATTGTAGAGCATGACGAGGTCCCCCCTCAGCCTCCTCTTTGTCAAACTGAGCAGACCCAGCTCCCTCAAGCGCTCCTCGTAAGATTTATTCTCCAGGCCCTTCACCAGCTTTGTTGCCCTCTTCTGCACTTGCTGCAATACCTCGATATCTCTCCTATACTGAGGTGCCCAAAACTGAACACAATACTCAAGGTGTGGCCTCACCAGTGCTGAGTACAGCATCAACTCTCTTCTTCTGCTGGCCACAAAATTTCTAATACAAGCCAGGATGCTGTTGGCCTTCTTGGCCACCTGGGCACACTGCTGGCTTATATTCAGTCGAGTGTCAATTAGAACACGCAGGTCCTTTTCCGCCGTACAGCCTTCCACCCTCCCCCAAGCCTGTAGCGTTGCATGGGGTTGCTGTGACCAAAATGCAGGACCCTACACTTGGCTCTACTGAATTTCATGCAGTTGGCCTGGGCCCATTGATTCAGTCTCTCCAGGTCCCTCTCTAGAGCCTTTTTACCCTCCATCACATCAACACTCCCACACAGTTTGGTGTCA
>NW_009717343.1:0-6749 GCF_000703405.1 Apaloderma vittatum | reverse complement strand
TATATATATACACACATAAGTGGGTGTGTGTGGAGCATATCAGCAGACAGCTCTAGCTAAAGTAGTAACAGTGCTTAGTGCCGACAGTTTTAAGAAGTGATTCATCAGCTGAGCAGGGAGATTTTCAAGCAACAGTGTTCTCAATCATCTCTCCAGATCCAAGAAACTATAGTTCCTCCTACCAGCTCTTGTGTTCATAGTGAAGATGAAATGTTACCTCGACTAAAGCAGTTTGAATACAAAGTACTTGGGAGTATAAGAGTAATGCTACTTCTGTCTAAGACATGCTTTGTGAATAGAAGTGTTTTAGAAGACCAAAATGAATTTATGTAAACATAACACTCTGGGTTTGTGAACCATTTGACAGATATCACCTTATACATACTTCATGTCACTTGGGGAGTTAGTTTTGCAATGCCTAACACACTAGTTGTAGTGTCACAGATATGGCAATAGGAATGCAAGTTTCAATGAGAAATAGTAATTGTTAATGTAATTCAATGGCATATAACAAAGGCATGATTTTAAACAACAAAGAAAAATCAGTTTGCTAACTGATTGTCTTTCATATGAGCTAGTTTATATACTGCTGGGACTCAAAGTCTGCACACCATCTGTGCAGCTTCTTTTCTGTAAAGTACTTGCTTATGCAAAAGCCTCTGTGGTTTTTGTGGTTCTTTGGGGTTTTTTTCCCCCCAAATATTCTAATGTCATGACATATTTAGATAATTGATGTGACTTCCATCAGGGTGTGAAGCACTTTCCTTGGGTAAGTGCTGAAAGCTTCAGGTTTTGAATCATTTAAATCTGGGTGAGGGGAGTTCAGTCAAAAAAACCCTAACCTTACACAGTTAAGTTGATGTTCAGTTTCACTTATCAGAAGGAAGATGCTAGGTTCTGTGATTCTGCCACAATGAATTACGTTGCCCTCAAAATTAATAAAAGAAATTGTGTGACTATCAAAATGGACTGACACATTGGCTTGAGTAGACACATGAGATTGCAAATTTTTAATATTCCTCTCAAACAGGAATATATTTATATATATATTTTTATATATAAAGCACCTATCAGTATATTGGTAAATATTGTTTGGAACCACTCTGGACATTCTCCAGGATAAAAAAGCTCTGCTAAGTAACTAGCTATGTCACTTTTTTCTTTCTTTCTTTTTTTTAAAAAAAAAACAAACCAGCAGACAGGAATAATAACGCCCTGATTAACTTTAAAGTGAGAAACAGGTCTGTGCAGCTTCAGAAACTGTATCTGGTGGCAGTTAATAATGACTGTTAAGCAGCTTCCTTTGGGTATTACAACTGATGTACTTGACTGTAGATGCCATCAGTGCCCTTGTGTGGCTGATGCCAGCACTTCTGTACCTGGTTTGCATTTCACTGCTACTCATAACTCCTGCTCTTCTGTTTCATCCCTGAAAGCTAACATATGCTAATATTTAATTCCTATCAGTGCTTACTCTGTCATAGAATGCAGAAGGGCTAAAATAAATCACTAAACCATGAACTGAGTCCTAGCCTTGTAGGAATAGAAACTTTTTTTTTGCCTCCTTCAAAGGGAAGATGGAGTACAAGATATGTGTTTCTTGTAGGTGTATCTACATATGTGCTAGCTGCATTTCTGGGTAAAAGAAATCCTAAATAAACTTCTATGGCAGCAATAGCTCACAGAGTCTTGAGAATTACAAACAAGTGGCTCAAGTTATTTAGTTTTTGTACTCAGTTGTACAAGACACAAACTGTAACTGTAATATGTAAATTTTCTGTTTGTAACTGAACAAGATCTTCATAGATCAACAGGGTTTTTATTAGTTTTTAAAATTTTCTTATTTTTTTCCTCTTCAGAACCAGAATGCGGCTTCAGGGAGGGTTTGAAGTAAAGCTTTTTCACTCATATGAAAGTAAGGAGCTGCTGATGAACTGGGGGCTCATTACCCTCATTGACACTTGGCAGAAGGGTTGCAGGAAGGATGATTCATGTCTAGTACACATCAAATAGTCTTTGTCGAAGCCTTTGGTATATTGATGGTTTGAGAACACACACTGACAGAATTCTTTGTGATGAATGCCCCAGTGATGTATGTTAGTTTGCTGTTATCTTAAAATGCCAGAAATTTAATACTGTGAGTGCAGGAGAGAAAGCAATATTCAATAATAGTTATTGCTCAAATAACTAAAATAACTGTTCAAAACAGCATTCTGCAAAACACTTTGGAAAACAGATCTATATTTCTGTTTAAATATGAATAAATGTACTTTTTTCTCTTTTAAACTTATACTTGAAATCATTCCCTTAGACTTTAAAATTTCAGAGAAACATCCCAAATCTAGACATGTTTTCCTCCTAAATTTTATAGAGAACAGAGGGATCATTTCACACTGAGCTGGACTTAACTCTAACCATGTACAAGTAAGAAATGTGTGGGTCAATGAATATCTGCAGCATTAGGAAAGATATTGGAGAGCTTACTTTCTCCTGAAAGTGATGTCCTGAGCTTCATGTTTCTTAAAAATAGGTCCTGCTAAGAAATTGGTATGGAAATCATTTAGAGTGGTCACGGAGGGAAAGTACATTGTTATTGATGCAGATTCTCTGTCTTGGACAGATTGGTGTCATGATTTACTTTTAAATGCAAAAGCTCTTGAGCGGTTTTTCTAATGTTCTCTAGAGATTATTTCAAGCTTTGGAGTTAGACATGTGATGCACACTATTTTAAATTCTGCTGTTCACGTAAATTTATTTTAAAGTCCTTGATCAAATACCTTAAAAGTAATGACAGTATGAAGTAGGTTTCTTTGCTTGCTCTAGTGAAAATTCTTTTCTAATTCATGGCGTTCAGCTCTGGTGGAAAGGATTCGGCATATATACATACACATGTACGTATGACTTATGTGCAAAGGCAGGAGCATAAAGCCTGAAAATATCAATAAGAGACAAGCAATAGGCTCCTCATAGCCCTTCTGTGGAATCTCAGGTCACAATGGTGAGCCCACTCTGCTATTCCCGCTCTCGGGAAGGTACTGTCATGCCAAATCACTGCAGTGCAACAAAGCCTCTGGCAACTCAGTGGCTGGATGTTTACTGAAGATGTGGCTGGTGCTGCAGAACTATTTTACTTGACTGGAGCAGTACTTGAGCCCCCATCATCAGTTCCCCTGGCCCTCCTGACACCAGTAAGGGTTTGCTGTGGACTTGCACAGAACCAGGGTTTCACCTCGGGTCTCTGGATGTGAAAGGTTAATGCATTAACCCACTGCAGCATTTAGCTTCCTGGGCTCGATACCTATTTCAATATACTTTAGTGTAAGTCTGTAAATATGACATTCAGAGGTGGTTCCCAAGAGAATTGGGTACATCAGAAATGGTACTGGTGTGAATAATGCGTATCACAAGGGTTCATGAGACTGTCAAAAGGGAGATACGACTTACCCAGAGCTTGTGTTTAAGGCAGTATTCTAGGAATTGTAAGCTGACAGGGCCTTGAAAACTTTCTATATGCATAAACATATTTGTATGATGGTGATATCTGGAATCCCCAGTAGATTATCTAGGCCCTGTTGTGCCAGGCACTGTACAAATACCAGAGTGTCTTTCTCCACAGAACTTACAATGTAAGCACATGAGATGTATAAATTGTTCGATAATGAAGTGTTGTTGTTCTTATTTTACAAATTGGGAACCAGGGCATTGAAAGGTTAAGTGATTTACCCAAGAGCTCATAAGATGCCTGTGGTACAGTCATTGTTTGAATCTAGATTATCATCTTGGTCAATCCAATTTCCTCATGCAATAAGTGCTTAATAAAGCATAATCAAAGCTGCTCTTACTGAAAACCCTACCTTGACACCAGAAGAAAAAATAAACTTGACTGTTCCTTCAACAGCATTGTTGTCATCCCTTGGAAGTATTAATACACATCTGCAACTTGAAGTGGTACCTAAGCTCTTATCCCTGCTTTTGTAACTTCAGTTTCTGCCAGAAAAAAACAAACTGATGGCCTTTCCATGAAACAGAACAAAAGTGATAATACTCTATTTCATTGACTGTTTATCCCACAATTGCTGATGTTTTATAGGATGCCATGCTAAGGCAGCAGGCAAGCGTAAAAGCTTGTATGAATTCAAGCAGTGTGCATCTAAGCCAGTTAAAATGAGGCTTCGGCTTGGACCAATCTAGTCACAGTGAACTACTTTCATCAGTGTGTATGTGTCTTTTTTTTTTTTTTTTTTTTTTGTGGTAAACTGCACCTTCTTTGCACACCATCATCCCCGGTCAGTCTCTGTGGCCAAGGCGCCACTAAATGTACCTCCTTTTCAGAGATTAGGGAGCTGCAGCATTTCAGGGTTAGAAATTCTCTTAAGATTATTAAATCCTGGGATCTTGTTTGCAATCTCTACAGGGTCCCCATTTTCCAAGGTGTGGAAAAACCCAGGAAATTATTGATTCTTACACTGCCTTCTGTCACTGTAAATTGTGGAACCAGGTGCATGTTCACTCTTACTCATCTTGCATAGCTAGTTGAGTAAGAATAATGAAAATAATTATACTTTCCTGTGAAATGTTTTTTATCCATTAGTTTTTTCAATAACATCAGAGGGTTTTTAAGAGGTTTTTCCAGCCAAGAGAATGTGGATTTATTTTTTGATCATTGACTTCGCTTATTTAAAACTTTTTCCTTCTCCATATAAATTTGCTTCCAACTTTCCTTCTCTCCCTTTTTTTCTGTGAAAAAGACCATACAAAGGAAAAAATTGAAAAACTTTGACAAATAGGAAAAAGTTGACAGTAGAACCATACAAGCACCTATGTCATCTTTAAAATCTGAAGCTATTCTTTTTCCATATTTCATGAAACTCTTTAGATCACAAAATTCAGAACAGCTAAATAAAAACAAGCTTACAAGCTTGCCAACTCTCGCATTTGCCTTTAGTCTTCAGCAACCTAACAACTTATGATTAAGAAGCTGCAGGAAAGCTGAAAAAAACCTATTTGCATTTCATAAATAGCAGACCACCACCTAAAAAGGGGCTTTAAAAACACCTAAAATTCACAATAGACAGTCTGAAGCATTTTATGAAGTTCAAAATGTAGTATCACAACATACTGCATCTTCGCTATACTGCTAAGGGTGGCTGAAAAGCTGTTGTTTTAAATGCCTTCAGTACAGCTGGCTGTGTGATAATAGTATTTAAGAAAGAAATTCATTGCCAACTGACTACAAAAATGACTACATTAAGAACTGCAATAATATGAAATGAAATTATTATGCTGTAAAGTTAAAACTTAAATACTGAAAGATATCTTTAAGGGTTGCTTGTGAAAGTGTCTCACACTAAAGCTTCCAACTTTCGAACACCCCACTTTTTGTTCACTAGACAAAGACGAAAAAAAAAAAGTCACTGACATCTATCAGGTGCGGTCCTGACCCGAAAAACCAAGTCATTCTGCAGATTACGGTCTCTTACTCCAGAAACCTGATCATTGCGTGGATAGCTGTACTAAACTTCTGTGAGGAAATCAGTTCTTATGACCGTTTAATCCTGATCACCCTGCGAAGATGAGGCAGTGATGTGAAAGGGAGTTTAGACTTTGTGTCATCCATGCAACAGTTTTCTCATTCCCATCTGTCTTTGCCAGCTATGGGTGGCAACAGCATTGTAAAGGGGTAAATTATGGCCTTGTTTGGCCTTTGAAATACTGACTGGTAGTAGCAATAAAAAGGAACGCTAAACATTCAGGGAAATGTGCAGAGCTGAGGGGGAAACGGACATTTTTCTGCTGTGTAGGTAAATGCTTAAAACTGGGAATGGAGGCAGTGCACTGGGATCCTGCAACCCTATTTTTACAGAGTTGGAAGCAGAGCTCTGCTTTGTGTGAGTTGCTGAAGCTGCAGGAGGAAATATCTGGTAGCTCGCTCTCCAGACATCCTTTCCGGTAACTTCTGTATTATCTTCCATGAATTGTGCTTCTGTAGTGGAAGGAAAAACGATCTTGTGAGACCCCACCTGGAGTACTGGGTGTCCAGAGAAGGGCCACGAGGATGATCCAAGGGCCGGAGCACCGCTCCTATGAAGACAGACTGAGAGAGTTGAGGCTGTTCCGTCTGGAGAAAAAAAAAAGGCTCCGAGGAGACCTTATTGTGGCCTTCCAGTATCTCAAGGGGGGTCTACAAGAAAGCTAGGGAGGGGCTTTTTAGGATATCGGGCAGCAATAGGACTAGAGAGAACAGATTAAAGCTAGAGATGGATCGGTTCAGATTGGGTGTTAGGAAGTTCTTCACCATGAGGGTGGTGAGACACTGGCACAGGCTGCCCAGAGAGGGGGGGGAAACCCCATCCCTGGGAGCAGGCTGGATGGGGCTCTGAGCAGCCGGATCTAGTGGGGGATGTCCCTGCCCATGGCAGCGGTGTTGGAACTAGATGATCTTTAATATCCCTTCCAGCCCTAACAATTCTATGATCTTTAGAGGGTGTCTTGAGTTGGTTCTCACGGTAAGGGCTGTGCAAATTCCTCAGCATCCTACCAAAAGCTTTTAGTTGCAGCTTCCTTCCAGAGAAACAAATTGTGATTATTTGTTTCTTTTCTTTTAAGTTCAAGATATGAATGATGGTTAAAGGAGATTCTCAGGAGTGTTTAAGTGAAAATGTGTGTTAATGAGTTTGGATAGGAATTTGAACTATTTTGAGGAACTTGCTGGGCTGCTTTGCAAAATCCAGGTATGCAATTCAGACTGA
>NW_009717342.1:0-982 GCF_000703405.1 Apaloderma vittatum | reverse complement strand
AGAACTGGCCCTTTTTTGGGGACGAGAACCATCACCCATCTTTGGTCTGAATGTCCCTCCAGCTGTTCTTCCACCTCATCTGGAGCGAGAATTGCCTGTAGTTTCTTGGTCTGGGTGTAACCCCGGCTGTCCCTCCATCGTTTGAAGGAGGCACCGTGTTTCTTTCGCTCCTCCCCGATCTGAGTGGAGCAGCCCTGCGAGACAGCCGGGTCCCGCGTCGCTCTGCCCCCACTCTCCTTCATCCATCACCCCCGGCGGGACCCCCTGACCATCGCCCGGTGCCGCTGGAGGCTGCTGGGGAGCTCGGTGTGGATCTGGCAGGAGAAAACTGGCGCCTTGCCGTCAAGCTCTGCCCTCCGTGGGCACGTGTAGGCTGGAGGCGAGGGGCAAACCGAGGAGCCGGTGTAAGCGCAGGGTCTGGCTTTCAGCCGCCGGCTTCTCTGCTGCGAGCGGCTCGGCCAAAATCGCACATGGGGAGGTTTGTTGGCAAAGCAAGAGCACTCGTAGGTCTCGGCACCACCAGGTTGGGCTCCACCACCTCTGCTGGGCTCCCGGCGTCCCCCGCTCTCCTCGCCCACGCTCCGGCTTTTCCTGGGAATAACGAGGCGAAAGCCGGGGCTCAGGCACATGGGGCCACATCCGATTTTGGGCAGATGTCTCCATTAGACCCAAGGGTGTTCTAGCGGCCGTTGTGTTCCCACTTGTGTCACCAATGTGTTTGAGCAGGGGCTGCCGGCCCAAGGGTGATGCCGACCAAATGTTGTCATGTTTCTCTTTTCTTTTTTTATTTTTGGGGGGATGTTAACTCATGAGCGCTTTTTGGTCGTTTTGGTTTTTATTTTTTCCTCTTCGGGGAGACCATTTTTGATTTTTTTTTTTTTCTTTAAATCTTTTCACCCCCTCAGAGAACTGTAAATTGATGCTCTATCTGTCCTCGGCTCGGTGATAAAGCGTTCTGTAGTCTGTGCTGTGCTCACTCCCG
>NW_009717341.1:5460-48108 GCF_000703405.1 Apaloderma vittatum | reverse complement strand
AGTTATGGCAATTAGATCATAGTTTTTCATCCGTACAATGGCCTCCAGTTCCTCCTGTGTTACCCATGCTGCGTGCATTGGTGTAGATGCACCTCAGCTGGGTCACCTTTTGGATGGGAGAAGCCCGAACACCTTCCTGATGATACTCAGATGTTTCCATAGTAACCATCCTCTCAACAACCCTTGTGTTCTGCTTGCAGCTTGGTATGACATTTTGATCCCTTGCTAATTTACAAGATTGTATGATCCTGTTACTACTACATTCCTCCCCGACAAGCACTGGCATGTTACATTCTTGCTCCTTTTCATTGGTCCTGGTTTTGCCCCCACCCCCTTCCATACCTAGTTTAAAGCTCTCTCTATGAGCCCTGCCAACTCCCTTCCCAAAAATTTGTGTAATTGAAAATTTGTGTAATTGAACAAAAATTTGTGTAATTGAACAAAAGCATAGGGTTTAGAAACTAAATCTTGATTTAATTAGAGCTGACACACTGTCAGCCCTTGACACACATCTACTAGCAAGCTTTTTCTCTAGTTAGTTGTAAACCATTCCCTTATTTTCACTTGAAATTTTCTTAAGACCTTTTTTTCCCTTCTGCCCTGCTCAAACAATTTTGCAATTGCAACCTCAATGGTTACATGTAATGATAGGTTAACTAACAACATGAAAACAGTACATTATTTGCTTTTCATTTTAACAGTCAAAGTTAAAAAGTGTTCTGCTTTGGATTGCAATTTGTTATGTGATTTAAACACTTTGGTACATTCATTCAAAAGTAGAAGCTTTAATTAGCATGAGTGATGGTCATTAAAATCAAATCTGGAATACAAGTTTTCCAGTAATCTATTTGATTTATTTTTTTCATTTTTTTTGGTACTGGAGCATGAAGCTAGGAATGCAAATAGCATCCTTTGAAAATCCGGTAAATTTTTTGTACTGCAACGTTTAATAGAAGACAACCACTTGGTTTCTCTTAAAACATTCGTACTAAAAGGTTTGAGAGGCTGTCATCAATTTCTAAAGTCAGATAATAAATACCAAATTCTCCTCTGTTTTATTTTTAACATTCCTTTTTTTAACTTCCTAGGTTTATCCAGGGCAGCCTCAAAGTAATGCATATTTGGTGGCAGGGAGTGCACAGATGGGCCATATTCAAGGCTATAATCTTCCTCCTGAACAGCTCTCTTCTCTCAGCCAAGGCACAGTTACTCCATCTGCCAGCTCAGTACTGCCTGGGCAGCCTGCACAGACCTCGTACACAAAGTAATTTAAAATATTTTCCTTTTCAAGTTTAAACATAAAGGGCTACAGATAATATTTAAAGGAGATTTTTTTTCTTTCAGTTGTTTTTAAGATTATACTTCTGTAAGATACTTCAGTGCAACTTGTTTTAGTGTGCTTTTTATTGGTGTCCTGTATTTGGTAAAAATTTCTAAGAAACTTCAAAATTTTCTGTTGTTTTTATTATTTCCTCTGTTTGTACTGTTAAATGTAAGAAATACATATTTTTTCTGGAACTATATTTCTTTTATATAAAAGAAAAATCAGAGAAAATTACATAGATGTGACTTTTTTAATTTTAAAGTTTATTTTTTTAAAATTTTTTATTTTCATTTTTTATTTTTCATTTTTATAGCTTAATATACATTTAATAGTGAAGATGATCTGAAGCTCTGGCTGGCTTTGCATGATTTCTGAGACAGCATATATCGTATTGTGTTTTATTCACATGTCTTACTGTGGAAGCATGGGGAGAATTCTGCTCATTGGAAAAGAAGTGAATGGACTATAAATACTTAGTAAGGCTTGTACAACTTCTGCATGTAAAGGAGCTACAAGTGCAAAGATGCCAAGCTTTGGCTAAGCTGTCCATACAGTGAAAACGTTTTGAATTGACCTTAGGAAAAGATTAGGGATTTTATTTTTGATTTTATTTTTTTAATTCTTAATTTTGATTTTATTTTATTTTTTTACTGTCTGTATAAAGTAATTTTATAAAATAAACTTGGGAGAGATAGAGATATTGATCTTGAGTTATCAAAGTATTTATTTGTCTTCCGAAGTTACCTATTTGGGGTGGTGAGGCATATATTGATCAAATGCGTTTCTGCATTTTCACCCGACTTGTTTTGCTATTTAAAACAATTGGTTGGGTTTTGGTATCTTTTCGTGAATAGAATGGAAGATAGGTGAGATTCCATGTTGCATATTAAAATAAAACGAAGTATAAATTCAGTCTAGCGAAGGGTGTGTTTGAGTTTTAATTGGAATATTTATTATCTACAGTTTTAAACGTGCAAGGTATCCCAAGTTAGGAGATTTTTTTGTGTGTATATATCCAACATTTCAAGAAGCAATAAAGTATTACTGTCCTGTTGATAAACTGTTTTTTAATTTACCTTTTTTTTTTCTTTTTTTTTTTTCAGTGCAATGGTTGGCTCTGTTGCTGGAAATACTTACTCTAACCAGGCTTCAGTGTATACTCCGCCATCTGCTACTGTCGATGTTGCTGCTTATCAGAATGCTGGAACTAATATGCCCCAGGTGGCAAACTATAACTTAGCATCTCCACCTCTGCCACAGACAGCAGCAGGCAGCCAACAGGCACCTCCACAACAACCACAGCCTCCGCCACCTCAACAGCCGCAGCATAGTTACTCGCAGAAGGCTCTGCTATAGGATCCAGGACTTCCGATTCCTAATCTTCTTTACCCTCTGTGAAAGGCAGTTGGCAGTTCTATGAGTTTCCTCCTTTAATCTCTTAAACTTTGTTTATTCTCAGCTTAATAAGAATCTATCTTGGTGAACAAGTTCAATTTGCACTGACTTTTTAGGATTTTTTTTTTTTTTAATTTTGCAGAGGAACGGATATATTTAGGACACTTAATTCCTTTTAAAATGCCTAAAAATTGGTACAAGATTATTTATGTCTGGTAAAATTGGCTAGTCTGTGAAAACTCACACTTGCAAACTGTTGTGGCATATATGTTATGTACATATAGTGTGTGATTGCAATAGTGGCCATTTCGTATAGCTATGGTGATCATGTGAATATATTTAACACAATGTTTAAAAATAATTTACTATTTTATTTTAATCATGAACTGACAATGACGTTTCATAGTTTTGTCTAGTTTTATGACAGATGTGATGTCTTTCCAATGCAGGAAAAGCAGTAATTCTGCATATCATGGTTACACTTACAAGCTAAGGTCTACATATGAATTTACAAACTTACCAGAGTCTAGGTTTCATTATTTCTCAAAATGAACACAAGCGTATCATGAGTGTTAGATGGCTTGTCTACCAAAGTAACTAGTTAACTAGTAAGTGATTTGGGGGGGATAACAGCAAATTATGATTCTGCTTCATATATAATTAATAACTTAAAACTACTGTTCAGAGGCTGCTAAACATATCACGGGACCATGCAACAGATCAGGATCTTGCATTTTATCATGAGAAGCATGTAATTTATTTTTTCCAAGCTGTTTTTTACAACAACAACCAGAACTGTATTCTACATGTGTTGGTGGAGATTGCACCAAAGACAGGAATTGAGTTGGAAGAGAAGCGGTGGAGTTTTAAACTGGAACACACAACACGAATAGCACTACTTTATTCGTCTTCTTAATTAGAACATGGAGAATTATGGACATTTAAATTGCTTTGCTGAACAAACCTTCAGGGCTTTATTTTATCTCTTGTGGCCTTGCTTAGCAATTTGTTCTGTTTACTGTTCTGACACAAGCACTTCTGCCTTAAACATCTGTTTCAATTTCTGGTTGTACTGTTTGAGTTTATTAGCCCACCTATAGTATGAAGATATTATGAGGCATCTTACTTTCATTCACTTTCAGGTTCCTTTGAATTCTCTTCTGCAGCAACATGCATTAGCCTTTTTTAAACCTTTGCATTTCTCAGTAGCTTAGCCAGGTGGCTCTTTAAAACATGATACTTTCTGTTGCTGAGGTGCTGCAAAAAAGAATGTGGTAATGGAAGGGAGCATTTTAAGTATGCTTGATCAAAGTTTAATGTACAGAGACTGTTGTTACTTTGCATTTCTCTTCAATCTGTTAATGCGTCCTCCTTTCCTCTTACCATTTCCAGTGACTAATTCCACTTAGAGCAATACTAGATGGCTTCAACATCACATCTGTGTTTTCAGTCTTGTTTAGTTTGTGTATCAGAAATTGTTCGCTTTTATGTACTTCAGCGTGATGCTTCTGAAATTAGATGTTGCAGTTGTACGTTATAAGCTGACCTTGGTTATCCCATACACTCCTGCATCTGTTCACAGTTACCTAACATGCCTTTGCTTCACTCTCTTAACAGACACTGGTATTTTGCCTGTTAATGCTTTCAGATGACTACCTTGCACAACTTCTAGCTGGGGTGATTATAAAACGTGCCCATAGCTGATGTGTTCTAGTTGGAGATGTTCTAGCCAGTTGATTGATTTGATAGTAGTATTTTCATACATTGTTTATCTCCAGAATTTTTAAAGTCTCACAAACTGTCATTACTTTAGTACTTGGTGTTACCACAAAAATCTGGGGAATTTGAAAGGAAATACTAAAAAAAAAAGAAAAAAAAGGTCTGTACAAGATATGGTCATAGATCATTTTAAAGAGATTAAAGAGGTGATTTTCTTTAGGAAGGGTGTGTAGTATCATTTAGAGTTTGTTCTCTGTATGCTTTAAGTACCCTATTCCAAAATCAAAGAAACAGTATGTACAGAAGTGTGTAATTTCTATACAAAAGTAAAAATAACTTTTTACTCCATAGTTCTTAGGCCCTGATTCAGGGAAAAGCTTCAAGCATCAAAATAGTCCGGTTGACATTGACTATCTCTATTCTTATGATTTCATGTTATGTCACATGTTTGCTGATAAGGGCCTAGGGAGCCTCTGTGCAGAAATGACTCAGCAAAAATACTTTTTGATACTAATTTGCCTTTGTTTTTAAAATTTTTGACGTCTTCTTTCCTTAACATGCAGAAATGCTTGTTCCTGGTTTCTCCTTTGAACACTGAAAAATTATGTGTATCTTAAGTTATTCTGCTTTCCAACTTACTTATTTTGGGCATTTATCCATCTTTAAGAAAATTAAAATCATCTTTCATTTGTGTTCATCGTGACCAAAAACACTTTCTAAAATGCAATGCCGTTATAAATCCAGTATAATAAAAGTTGTGAAAACAAAGATGGACACTTTATTTTTCCTTCATGCCATTAATAAAGTCACTCCTCTAAGGTATCTCCTGTGACACGTTGTGAATTTTAGCTGACTTAGAATCTCTTTTCATTGTTTACAGTTGGTGCAGTAGAGCACTAGAGTTTTAGATTTTGAGTCTTAGTGTTTCGGTCACATCCTAAATGTTCCATTTCATATTAATTTGAATGCAGATCTGTATTGCTTGATGTTTCTTTTTCTCATTTATCAAAGGTTATTTCATCTTCTCGCTCAGTTGTGTCCCAGATGCTGGATAGTCTAAAGTAATGCCTCCTACTACCTTGCTAGATGCTGTCATTGCACTGATTTCATTCATTCCTTCTCCTGTATCCTCTTTAACTGATAGTTTAGCAATTACATTACAGTTCACCTGCTCTCTGCTGGTTTAGTGTCATGAACCTGGAGATGCCAATACTGGGGCTTTTCTGCTGTGATTTGTTATGAGATACTTTGTTTATGCATTTTTTGACCAAATTCACATGTTCTGTTTTACTATGGTATTGAACACTGACATATGGGTGAGAGGGGGAAAGTATATGTACAGCTACTGTACAGCTTTTTGGAAAATAAAGTGTTAGAAAGTTAATCTATTTGAAAGCTAAGAATCCCTGGAGGTGATATGTTATTTGTGTTCCAGTAGAACACTTCATTTTTTAATGTCTTCTTTATTTATGTGTAGATTGTCAATGTAAGGCTAAAATGTTTTCATAACAGTTTGTTATAACTCATTGTTACTTACCTCTTTCATTAAGGAATACAAAAATTAACTTCAGAAAGGGGTATTTTAGTGTCTTGGTTATCATGAACTGGGGCAAACTCTGGAAAGTGCCTTCAGTGCGTTTCACTTCTATAAACAAAGCTTGTTTACCCATGTGTGTTATCTCAGTTTATGTGGGCACAACCAAGATGTCAAGACTTACTGTAAAGCATCCCAGGAAAAATAGTGAGGCAGCTTGTTAAAATTTGCTACCGATGTCACAGCACGGTGTTCCAGAGTGTGCAGTTGCAGGAACAGTGGCAACATATTTACCCACCTCCATTTAGTAACTGCTACCCAGGTAGATATGGATTTAATAAGACTTACTGTAAAGCATCCCAGGAAAAATAGTGAGGCAGCTTGTTAAAATTTGCTACCGATGTCACAGCACGGTGTTCCAGAGTGTGCAGTTGCAGGAACAGTGGCAACATATTTACCCACCTCCATTAACTGCTACCCAGGTAGATACGGATTTAATTTCACTGGTCAAAGCATATATAGACAACAGTAAACCAACAGCAAAATGGAACAAAATAGAAGAATTAATGTGTGCTTCTGAACAAGGCATATTGCCCTCATGGTACAGTTACCGTTTGTGAGTTTTGAGGCGAGATGAACTGAAATGAATTTGTGGAACTGGACCTTCAGAGAATTCTGCCAGATTGTAGATGCTTAGATGTAACAAAGGAGAGAAATTTGCTTTTAATGGCATGTAGATATTTTGCTAATCAAATCTAGGCTGCTATTGTAGTTCTCTGATTTCATCTAGATGGCAGGAACATCAGATTTACACTGGAGAACTGCTTAATACCTCATTCTCCAATTTTTTTAGTATTTTCTCTAATATCACTTACCTTATTTTTCACTCATATTTCAAACATATTTTTTCAGTTTTACATATAAAGGTCTTACCTTATTCCTTGTCTGCTGGGTTTCACAGACAGAATGAAGAAGAACATCCCTAACTACAGCAGCTGCCATGGCACTTTGAATTACATAACTGCAGCTGCCTTCGGGAAAGATGCATCTGTCTGTTTTGAGGAGATAGGGAGCATAATTCTTCCAGTTAAAAACTGGGAGGAGATTTTTATTTTAAAGAAAAAGATAAAGTAAAAGTTACAAACCTCTCCATTGCTAACAGCAGGCAGAATAATTTTTGACTCTGTTATTCAATTAGTTATTAGTAAAGCTGAACAGCTCCACGCTACAGCTCATCCTTTTTCATTTTCAGCTGCAGTGAAGAGTATTGACCTTCATGTGTATACTATCCAACACCAGAGTAAAACATAGGAAGGCCTTGACATTTGAACTTTTTGCTTCAACATGTAAAAAAACACTAGGTATGTTTTTGAAGCCTTGTTTCTTGAATTAGGATGTTTGTGTTTAAAAGCATTTCATTTGCTACTATTTAAAGTTGCAGATCTAAAGTTCACTTTTCATGCTGCTACCTTGGCAAAAAGGTGGTGGGAGTTTTTGGTTTTTCTACTCTGCATGTGCTTCTGGAAATCCAAATAATTTTTGTCTTTGTCTTAAAAGACAGAAGAAGCCTGCTGCAATCTGCTTTGGTTTTAATAAAATGTGCACAATAGCAAAGTGCATTTTTGGTTTCGTTGGTTTTGATGCTCCCTTTGATGTTGGCATATGTATATATTTAGATATACTGCTCTGTTGTACAAGAATTGTTTTAGTAAATAACACTATTTGTAAAAACTGTTAATTGTTTTTGGTATGAATGCAAAATATTAAAGTTGGAGTATTTAGTTGATTATGTTGCAAAGTCAATTTATAAATTTCACGGAAGAATAATCGGAAAAGAACTTCCTTTGCTGGAAGGACTTGGAGATGCAGTAGACAAGGCCTGTTAGAAGTACTTAACTCAAGTTTTTTGATTTAAGGTGGGTTGGAGGTGGGTTTTTGGTTTCTCTGAGGGGTTTTTTTTGTGGGGATTTTTTTGTATGATGCTTACACATAGATGATGTTATTTTTCCTTTGAAAGTTTTTAATCTGTCAGCGACTTATCATGTAGATGAGGTGCTTGGGGACATGGCTGAGTGGTGGACCTAACATCACTAGGTTAATGGTTGGACTCTGTCTTAAAGGTCTCTTCCTACCTAAACGATTGTATGGTTCTGTGACTCCTTCAGATAAAGTCCAACTAATACATTGGACATCTTATTTCAAATACGCTGCACATTCTCTTTCTTTCAGTAAGAAATATGGCATGAATATTTTAAAGGGGTGGTAGCAAGGGAACACAACTGTATCTGTACACTCGAAAATTTGCTTCCAAATCAATAAGCAAATACTATGGCAACTTGACACTTAATTTGTGCAGTTATTTGACAGTTAATTCCATTTCTGATGACAGTAACACAAAGAAATGTAAAACTTGGTTGTTTGATCTATGTGGAATACAGCTGAAAAACAGGCTAAAGCCTGGTTTGTGAATCTATATTACTGCTTAAAATACTGTCACCGTTGAAACTCTGTACTCTTATCAGATGTATGCTGTGTTCTTAAAACAGTGTTAAACTTCATAGGTTTCTTGCTTAAACGAATGTAAGTATCCAAGATCAGCACGGGACTTTGGAAGCAATGGGCAGCAGATGATCAATTTGTCCTGTTCTTAGCATCTCTTTCTAAAAAATGTTTCTGTGTTTTGAGAGAATATCAATTCAGTTGACAAAAGTGCCACCGGTTGTGTAGAAATGAAACATGTAATGTCTCCAATTTGGAACAGCAAGGGGGGAATTAATGATGAATTTGATTTACTGCCACTCTCTTTTAGACAGAAAATGTGTTTCTGATGAGATGCCTGTGATGAAAACATAGTTTGCGAGTTTGTTCCATAGTATTTACAGTAAAATCAGCTGCCATGAATCTGGGCAACAGGTAAAATAAGCATCAATCTGTGTTTCAGGAGAATAAACCAACTATCTTCACTTAAACTCTTGATGAATTGGTTCATATCTAATCTCTCTCTTCATACCAGTCATTTTGCATTATGAAGCTGAGAGCCTTAATGCATTGACTTACTAATGTAGCTGTTTTTCAAAATCTTATGCTACTCCATTGCAGGATAAGACTTATCTCTCACAATATTTGAAAAACTAAATTACCTGGATTTTTTTAAATCAAGACTGTTTTGGCTGATGCTGATCATTATCTGCGTTTTAAGTGAGAAATAAGAAATAAGCCGCTGTAAGAGAACCTCTGGAGAAACTACCACTGTTTAAGGCTGATTTGCATTTTTAAAAATTCATATCAGTGTTGTGAATATACATGGGTAACATGTTGTAATATAGAAATTCATATTGGGGGGGAATTTTTTTTCTAGTTGTAGATTGAGAGCATCTTGTAGATTGAGAGCATCTTGAGTTGATTGATATAAAATGATAAGGAATCTAGTGATTGTAGCACCTCATATTTTGCTTTGACTTAGCTTAAGCCTGTTAAGCTTGAGCTTGGAGTCCTTTTGCATGTGCCTTTGATTTCGAAAATCAGTGTAGGCTGGTGTTTATGCCATGTGCTCCCGGGACTGGTGACATCTGCTACCTTAGCAGTTGTACTTTGGGTGCACCTCACAGAGGTGCTGAATCCAACAGGAACATGTTGTGCAGTTGGTAAATCCTGCCACCAGCCTGACACACTTCACGAGTAAAAACTCATCTGACTGGTCAGGGTCTCTATTTAGCAATTTTTGATTACAGGAAGCACACATATCAAAAATTGGAACCCTTTAATATAGCCATGTCTGGGCCACTTACTTTTATATAGCATATTCAATAGTGGTGTTCTAAGCCTGATGTACTAATAAGTAAACAAATCTGCCCTGACTGCTACTGAAGAAGTCACACTGGAATCTATTTCTAGCCACCTGCGTTGACTCATGCATCCTCAGGTATTTGTGGATGACGCAGCATGTTTACTTTCACAAACTATGTGTCAGACTGTCCCCATTTACTGTACTTCACAAAGGAGTGTGAAGACTTAGATCCTTTGGTTTTAATGCATTTTAGACTTGTGAAAATTTCCTTTAATTAGTCTTTTTCTTTGTTCCCCTGGTGATATGCTCTTGTAGCTGATGCTGGAGAATTGTGGAAGATTTCATTTAGGCAAACCTTGCATCAAAAAAAAAAAAAAAGAAAGAACAAGTGGCCTGAGGAATATAGGTATTCGGATTTACATAAAAATATGGTGTTTTACATAAGAACAAATGGAAGTCTGTGATTCACGGTTTTCTGCAGCTGTCTAAGAACACAGTGTTGGCACCAACCACCTCACTGAAATGTGCTATTGAAACATTCACATAGGTGATTTTCAGAGAAACCATAGGTGTTGTCTAAAAGACTCTTGTTAGGGGTGTGTTTGTTCAGAGGGTTCTTTTTCCTCCTGGTGCAGTGAGGAAAAACAAATAGCAAGAGTTTTTTGCTCTAAGAGAGTGCACAATATCGCTTTGTAACAAATTTCTCCCAGCTTCTGTGGAATCGTGATTTATATTATCTGATTGTGTGGATGATGACATTCAAGTAGCACTCCCCCTGCCTACTTAACTGTAAAGTGGATAATTATAATTTAGTAATTTATCTTAGTAAGCTTGTTCTCTCTCAGAACAGACGTGCTTTCTACTCTGGAGCACTTCTTATCTTCCGGATAATCAAGGCTTCCTGTAAACGTTAGCTGTTCTTTTCCAAGGTTTCAGAGTGCCACTGATTGCTTCAGGGGGCAGCTATTTGCCTCAGTTGCTCAGACAGTCCTCAGTTTTATCTCTTGCAAAGACTAAGCTCCCTTGAATTTGTCTGTCCATGAGGCTCAAATTGACACCAGATTTGTTGCTCAGGTTTCTTATTTCAGGACGGATAGTAGGTAGCAAGCATTTAACCTCGTATCCATAACCAGCGCTGAGCTGAGCAGTACTCACAGGTGCCCTGTATTTCAGCAACAGCAACGCAAAGAATCCAAATCACAGCTCTCCTGTAAAATTCAATCAGTTCCATATATTATTTGTGTTTCCTAATGGCTAACTCCACCTTTCCTGTAGTTGCTCATACTTGATCTGTACAACAAGCAAGCTCAGAAATACTAATGGTTAGTATATAATAAAATGAATTAATTTTATTTATACATAGATATTTTTCTATACTTGGACATTTCTACTCTGTAGATTGTTTTTCCACAGTAATACAAGTGTGCTGTAGAGCCTTTAAGTTGTTTTCTGAAATGCCTTTTAATCTTTGAAGTACTCTTTCTCTCATCATGGGTTCAGTCACAGCTGCTATAATTGTATTTTTCAAGTCTCTGTAACGTCACTTGGTCCTACAGTGTATTCTTCCCGTAGCACCTTGCCATTAACTTTGAATTGCTATTTTCTGATTGGCTTTATTTTTTGTTCATCAGTGATACAGTTTCACATGGGAATTGGCCAGGTTTCAACCCAGAAATAGACCACCTCTGTTCTTGGTGACCAAAGTTTAGTTCCAAATGGTTTAATGATAATTGTATCCTATTTGCTATTTTTATCTGTGTACAGGATTCAGAAAGGCAATTACTTTAGTATGTGTGGCAAGTCCATCATAAACTTTCACAACTGCACATTGTGTGTTACTTTTGAGAATTTGCTTATGCCTATACAGTCCTAGAGATGACTTCAGCTTTCATTCCAACTAGACCATGTGCTTAATGGCTTTTTCAGTCTCTTTTGTCTCTGCTAGAGACTTTGTATATTCTTTCAACTCTAGTTTGTCACTAAGGACTTCCTATGATGGATGGATGAAGGGGTGGAGGAGGAATGTAGGACGAAGTCGATTGTTAATAGTCTAAGAGCAGGCTATTCCAACCATGCATTTATCAAAGTTTGGGTCTAGATTTTTTAGATGTTACTTTCATTTTGGGAGATATAATGTATGTCCTTCAAGTGCACAGGTTGCTTCTGCAACTTCCTGGAAAAAAAGTTTCTAAATCTGTGACAAATTGGGGATGTACTTCCGGAACACCATGAATTGCTTTGAAAATAAAGTATTTTTCTTCATTCTACAGTGAATTAATGTGAGCAGACAAATTCCGAGTAGCTAGCAATGATAACTTCTTAAGCATTATGGAATGGTTGCAATTATTACCACACAGGTAGATGAAGACTCTAAGCTTTTCCAAGAATAAGTCAGTCAGTCAGTACTGCTGGGACTATTCTCTTTTGACATGTCCTGGCCTCATCTTTGAAAATAAAACGCTAGAAGAATATTTTGTTGTGGAACATTTCTAAAGACCGCAACCAAAATCTTGTAATCAGCTCTTCATTTCTTTCTCATACTTTACTCAGGAGGAAGCTGTTCTAATTATTTTAATTGTATCATTTAGGTAGAGCAAATAGAATAGATTTAAGTGTTTAAAAGTAAATGAATTCCTTTGGAAGTCATTGTTTTCCAAGTGCCATACTGTGCTGAACACAGTATTCTGACGGAAATGTCTGTCTGCCTAATTAGCTGACTCTGTTAAGAAGTGGAATTTGTAATAGACCTTTGTAAGAGTTTCCACTTAAGCATAATCCATTATGTTTCTGGATTTTTATCATGGTGTTATTAATCTGTTCCCTTCTCAGTTTTCTATTATTGTTATTTTGAGTAATCTTAATGATATTTTTTTTGGTAATAGATTTTACATAAAGGCAACTCCCAGCTAAAAGAGAATCACATACGTAAAATACAGAGTTAGCAATGGGTCCAAGTGCAGCACATTTGTAATCATGCTGGGAGTGCCCATCCTGGTCTTCAAAATACTCTGTTTAACAAGCCTCTTCCAACAACCTTTTTTTGTTTTATTTTATTTAATTCAGTATTAGGTGGAAACAGTGAGTCTTTTCTGCCTCCCATTTGCATTGGCTCTTTTTTCAAATAAATCAATAACTCGGTTTCACTCAAAACCATGGTGATCTCGACATTTTTCTCATATTTTCTGTCTTGCCTCCTACTCTTTCCTGTGTTTGCGTTTTACTTTTATTTTTCTCCTAACAAACCCCAACATTACTGGTGCCAATTCCCAGCAAGTCTCTCAGGCTGCAGCCAGTTGTTTGATGCATGGCTCTCATCAGTGTTTGGAGATAATGGTTCACCATTGAGTTTTTTGCTGCAAAGTGCTCCTGCGGTCTGCCAAGAATCTTGTTGCCATCATTTATGGTTACTTGTCTCTGACTGGCTTTTTAACTAAGTTTGATTTTTAAAATGCTTCAGAACACTCACAGTTCCCCTTCCTCTAAGTTCCAAGAGGATTGCCTTGCTTAAACAGTTTGAACATGTGCAGAATCAGAATGTGTCTGACGTGGATTTGTATAATAATGTTGACTGAAGCTCCTGTCTTACCTGTATGATGCTGCTGCTGACTATATTTATTTTATAATCTTGTAACTCCTCCCTCCTTTTTATCTGGAAGACATCCGAGTCGGAGATGAAACAAAATAACTAGCAGCTCTGGTTAGAAACAACTTTCAGTTCATATTTTTGATAAAAAGTAGGATAAGCAGCACACATTCTCTGGATGCGTTCCAAGAAATCCAGATCCAAATATCCATGCTCACAGGGACCTTCACTATCTGAGCTACCGGTATGCAAAGGGATGACACAAAAGGCGCGACTTCACATCAGCATTTTGGAATAGTGCTCTGGACAGAATGTGGCCCTGTGTGCTTGCTCATCACAGATGAGGGACTGGAAGGTCTTAGATGCTGTCTGGTAGCTAATTTTGCTGTCTGGAGTTAATTTTCTGTATCCTTACTAACAGCAAACCTGTTGCTATTACAGTTGCAAAACAGTTTCATGTATAGGCAGCAGTTATGGAAAATAGTGTTGCCCTTCTACATATGCGATTTTGTTTTCTCCATGTTCCACTGCTCTATTAAGGAACGTGACCTCTTGGCTCACTACCATCAGCACCCCTACCACATGTTCCACAGCAGTAAGTCCTCTAGACTTCAGAATCTTTCTGATCAACAAAGGCTGCAAAAAATCGCTTTCATGATTCTCTCCTAAGCTTTGGGATCCATCCTACAAGACTGTAGCATTGTCTACATATCCAGGGAATATTTCAGACCATCTTTTGTGAGGATTTTGTCAGAATATCAAGATCTTATTTTTTTATTTCCATTGGAAGCACAAAGTTTTGAATTGTCCCTTGGGAAAAAAAGGATCACTGAGGTACAATAGTCCTAGGTTAAATTATTTAAAGAATAAAAATCAGTCCAGTATCAGCAGTGCAATCCTAAACACTTTGTATTTCATTTGAGTAAGTTGGTAGAGGAGGGTCTTTAGTGTCTTTAATAGGAGGACACTGTATTCAGGTATTGATAAAGATGTCACTTCTAGCATATGCTCTGCATGGATAGTAATCTTTGCTTCACTGATTCTCTGATCTTTCATAGATCGTGACTCCCAGTGCAAAACTAGGAAGGATGTTGTGCTATGAAACAGATCTTTACTGCAGATCTAGCCTGTCATAATTACCCAGATATGCTTACTTTGTCTGAATTTCTCAGCTGAACCAGATTTGTATCCACAGCTCACTACAACTATTTGGGATATTTTATCACTTGTTTGTCTTGCAGAACAGAACCAAAGGGGCAGCTGTTTAAGGTATCTGTGGTAAAATACGGGATAAGTCAATCTTTGTCAATCTTTTTGGGTAATGTTGTACTTTGGAGTAGCAATGATAAGGAAGACATTATGATGAAATGGATTTAAACTATTTTCTTAGGACTTCACTGCTAAATTTTTCTGGCATTGGCTTCCCTTGAGTTGGGTATGACTTGTGGGGTAGGGTCTCAAGGGCTTAAGAGTGGTGGAGAGAATGAAGGAAAAAAGCAAACTAGCACTTGCAGTGGCTGATGCAATCTGAAGAGACAAAGAAGGAAGATGACTATGTGCAAATAAATGAATCTTTAATAATAAAGCTTTGTTTCTAGGACACGTGTGCTTTGTATAGAGAGGATTCAGCCACAGAAACCCTCAATTTTCTGTAAACCGAACAGTGTTTTAACTCTGTGTAAAACATAACCTCTTTAAGTTACAAAAGATGTAAAATAAATCAGAGCTCTGAGTGAAATCAAGATTACAGCATGTTCTATAATGTGAAGAGAGTTTGGGTGCAGTATTTAAGTACCTCATCCAGGAGAACCATTAAAACAAACAAAAATTAAGGATATATACAGACAAGTCTTTTTGAACAGTGTTCTAACTCCTATGGCACGCGATATCCTGAGCACTTCAGTGTTCATCTTCAATTGCTTACATTTGCTGGAAAATCATGTTTTATGATTTATGAAGCACTTCAGCTTTTCCACACTATACCTACATTTGCTGTTCACCACTTGGGTCCCCGTTTTCAGACTGTAAAGGAAGCATGGGATGTATATGTGGAGCATGGTTTACTATATCCTGCTTAGCTGCCTATGTGACATTTGCTGATTTGGTTTCCTGTAAAAACTGATAGATCAGCTAACTTCTGGCCATAGATAACAGGCAGGAAGAGCTGCCAGGACTCCTAAAAAGAATAGTCCATGAAAATCCTCCATGCAGCACAGAGCTGAAGTGAGTATTTTTATTTTAGGAAGAAAAAGCAAATGGCATGTTTTGATACTGCAGAAGGACGCTGTTCTCAGAAAATACAGATATTTCAAGATGTTCATGATTTTGAACCCAATGCTCTATGACAAGCTTAGATAAGATGACAGTGTCAGTATGAAAAGAAATAAGAGAGAACAAATCTGTGTCGTTGCTGTCGTGATTGCTTGGCAGGCTGCCGTGATGGGTCTGCCTGAGCAGTTACACACTGTACTGCTGGAAATACTAAATGGCACAGCTGCTGTTGTACCTTCAGAAACAGACTGTGAGAGACTCTTGTACGGAACTGAACACTGCAGATATCTAATTTCTGGGATTGCTGGTAGAGGTAATCCGGGTTTAAATGCAGACAGCACAGTCAACTACTAGCCAATGCAAAATCAGTATGTTTTGTCTAAAAACTCCCACAGTGCTTTAAATGGCAGAAATGCTTTGAAACGTTAAGAAGTTTCTTCTAGGAAATGGTGGAGATGATAAATTATAGAAAAGACATTGGTCTTGACAAAAAGAGTATCTAAAAAAGGGAAAGACCTACCCTATCACAAAACTATTCTTAATTTAATCAGTTTTGAGACTTCACACTTAGTAATCCTAAATGTGAAGTCTCAAAACTGATTAAATTAAACTACGCTTGGTTTCACATTTTAAAAATCATTTTGCTGCCTAACTCCCACTGAACTGAGGCATGAAAATTATCCAGCCATGACTATTGGCTGAGCTCCCACTTCTAGCCAAGGCACCAGGAAAAGCACCTTTCAGTCGATGTTCTTTCCCATGTGAGGTTTCAGGTTTTTGTTTTGTTTTGCTTTGCTTTTTACTTTGGCTTACTTAAGAAATGACCATCTATGGCAATAGCGACAAAATTTGGAGTCCAGGTCACGTATAAACAACATGAATCTGTATGAAAAGAGGAGATGAAGATCTCCTGGTGACAGGACCATTGCTGTTTGGCCAGGGAAGAGGTACAGGACTATTTTGTAGGAGAGAAAGGGCTCCTCGACCCTACGGTGTCCACATGTGTGAGGGCTGACCTCCACTGCTGGTGCAAAAAAGGACCTAGTAGTCACAGTACTCTGAGGTGTTTTGTGGACCAGGACATTTTTCAGATATGACTCAGACTGGGTGCTGTTACCTACAGTTTTGTTCTTTTACGTGGTTTTCAGAACCCATTGGCTCCCTGCTGTTCTGAAGAAAGCTTTTATGACTGCACTTTATGCTCACTCTGCAAACTAGATCTATCATGATGAACATTACAGTCTTGCCTATGCGTGACCATCATCTTGCAAGTATTGATTGAGCTACACAGTACACTCCACCAGCATGCCTTACCTTGGTAACACGAGGCATGCAGTGACTGTGCTGTGTGTCACAAACGCAAAGAGAACTGCTAACTGAGGTTAAATTCCAGGAGATCTGTACTCTAGTTGTGTTTGCAGATCATGAGAGTGCTGCTTCCCTGGATTCAAAATCTCTTGGCATAGCTCCCAGGAATTCAGACTACTTCCCCTTCAGATTTTACAAAGTTAATATTCATAAATATTCTCAAGGAAATGCCGGCTGAGTCTGTTACACAGTGGTACAAGACATTTCACTCAAATCTCAACATTTTAAAATATTTCTTTTAATCATAAACCAGTTGGACAACTAACAGAGAAACTGGCTGTTTTCCTTACATATACAACAGGTACAACTTGGTTTTGAGGCAGTGTGAGATTTTTTTGACTCCTTGTTAATGCTTCCCAGTAGGAGAGAAAAACATGATTCAGTCTCTGCCTTTTCGTGCCAGTGTGCTTTTGCTGAAAATGCTACCCAGTGAAGAGCTGAGGTGATGGCTTACATTAGGATGATTTTTGCCCAAATCAATCATTTCTCTGCTGGTACCCTAAGCAATTATCAGATGACAGGTTCTTTGGGGCAGCGTAGTGCTGTTCATGTATTTAACATGTTGCTACATTACTTAGTAACTTCAGAGTTCTTACCAAACTTCTCAGAATTCAAGTCAAGGCTGCTGAATTTCCCAGAATCCATCATTTACAGACTTAGACTCACCTCTTGTATGCTATCAAAACTTTGTAAGATGATGAAAACAGTTTAAAATTCTGTATTCTCTTGATCTTTCTCCCACTAAGACCTAGCACAGGAGACACCACATCGAGAGGTGATGGTGTTTATCTCTTGGAGCAACACTTCTGTGAAGTTCAGCTATGGAGGAGCAGATGGAGGAAAAAGTGAGAAGGTTTTTTACTGCAACTCCAGCAGCCTCCTGAGATCCAGGTAAGGATTAAGGCCCAAGGTGTCTCTTGGCCTCCTGTTTCAGTATGTGCCTTCTCTCGGCAGCACTCAGCATCATGCCAGCCCCTCCTCCCCCCTCCCTCAGATCTACTTCCACACCCCAGGTAGCACCAGCCTCTATCCTTCTACCCCTGTCTCCCAGGTCATCCTTCTTCAAGCATACCTCTTCAGACCACAATCCACAAAATTGTTACATGGCTTTTATTTCATTTGAAATAGGCTGGAGGGTAGAATAGCTTTGAGACTGTCTCAGCAGCTTTTTGGTTCATGAATTTTACTATATTCAGTACACCAGATACACATCACTATATTCGCTCTTCTAGTAAGTCAAGGGAGGTAGTAACTCTCATTTTAAGAGTAAGGAAGTGAGGGCAGGAACGAAGTAAAACACAGGATCACTAAGACAGGTATTTGGGACTGGCTTTTTGGAGAACTGTGTGTTCATCATGACTGGCGATGTTCCTGGGTGATGCTGCAGTGACGGGACACGTGCTATGCAGATCTGAAATCCACTGCGGGAGGCATCTGTTGCTGTACACGTGCCCAGATCTAATGCACCCCATTGCGGTCTAATGAGTCAGCCTGTCTTGTGAATCCAGCATCACAGTCACTTTTCCAAACAAACTTGGTGAACCGCGTCTGAATGCATAACCAGTTTGGGACTAATCAAAATGACATTATTTGGTGACTAAACGGTGTCAAATAAACACAGCATTACCAAACTCAGTTGCTCTCAGGCGAGACAAACCCAGCGCATTACGAGCAAAACCCAGGCTGAGCTGCAGTGGGGCAGGAGGCCATCTCAGGGTTCCGGTACCGGCCCAAAGGGAAGCCGCTGGGAGGGATGCTCAGTCTATTCTGGCACGGACAGAACTGAGATGTGGAAATTTTATTCTCTTCTGCAGGAAATGTTACCAAAAGAAAAATCCTGTTGTTGCAGTCAGAATGAAGTTTAACAATGCTCTGCAAAAATAATTTTTTTTCCCCTACTGTATTGAAAATGCAATAGTATTTACCTGTGACTGTTTAGTTTACATAATACTTTATACTATTTCAGTTTTACTGAGTTAATTTTCTGATGAAAAAAAGATTTTTAAATTCTGCAAAAACGGTGAAAAAAAATCCAGACAGCAGAGGCTTAGCAGTCCATTGAATAAGACAGTAGGTTTCAACATTAAATCATAGAGGGAACTGCAATTCTAAGTGCCTTGAGTGAAATTAGGTGTATTTCCTTCCAAAACCTCTAATATTCTGGCCATGGATAAACCCTGTACTGTGGGTAACACTTCATAAACTTGAGGGTAGTATACGTTTAAATTTTTGTAAAAATATTCTAACTAATATTAGGGTTACAATCAATTTTTTTAAAAATGTGGGGGGGTTTAACTCATATTATTTTTTAATTTTGTAGTTCTTTGAGAAATGGCACTGAAACCTGATTCCTTTTTTTTTCCCTTCAAATAAAACTCTCTTGTCATGTGTGCCTCTGTAACCATCATGAATGTATAGTTATTAATAATCATGATGGCATAATCTTACTGGTATACTGATTTTGGTTGTAGATTTTAATTTAAAATAAAGAATACTGTAAAGTTATGTAACTACTACCCAACAGAATAGTTGCTACAAGAATGATTTAAATTTTTCTTAGGTATCCTCTTAATACTTATAGGAGTGCCACAGTATTTCCTAGTTTCCCTGTTTTAGCGAGACAAGATCACATTTGTGGTTAAGGAGCATGGCCTATAACTTCACCCAAAATAAGATCATCTGAAGTAAAGTTAAAATAAACAAAGAAGGCCCAGAATAACCCTCTTCTCTGCAAATAAGCCAACAAAGACTCTCTCCCTGACAGTTACCTATTGATCCCATAACCTGCTCAGAAGTCTCTTCTTAAATACCATCTCCTACTGATTCATTTCTGTCCATACTCATGACAGTTGTTGAAGGATCTCTGACAGCTCATGCCTATGGTTATACTTGGAGTTGATAGCAACAATAGATATGAAGACTGTTGTTTTTGACATAAAATGGAGTTTTTTTGTGCTTGTACCATGATAAGGCAAACAGAAAGGACTATCAAATCAGCTCTGTACCCTTTATCCTTTTAGCTTCCTCTATCGTGTCTCAATTTTTGGCTTTCATTTCTAAAAAAAACCCTATTTCCTGGTAAGAAAATCTCTTAATCCTTTATTAAACACTGTTTCATCTGTGAGCTGGCACATTTCTGCTGTGCTCATTTTAAACCAAGATAAATAACTAGAACTGAGTGTACAGCTCAAAGGTAGCAACTATTATCAGTATGTTATGGCATTACATTAATTTCAAGGTGTGCTCTGCTCAACTCCCATGAGTTCCAAATTTTGCTGCCTTTGACTCTGTAATAATATCCACATAGTTGCATATTATTATTATGCATGAATAAAACCTGGAGACCACTGATGTACTCGTAAAATTATGAGGGGGATTAAAGATGTGCATTCATCTTACTAATTGAGAAATGGTTTTAGCAAAAGACTTACGGCACCTAGATAAATGAGAAACGACAGTCCAGAGCTTTGTAATTCCCTTTTGTGCAGATAATGGCACCGTGGGTCTCACTGCTCTTGTTGTGTACAGCTCTTTGCCATTCAGAGCACTGTAATTAAACCAAAATTCCCACAGTTATCACTTAGGAGTGCTTTATTATTACAGGATGGGAGAGAGAACTGTGTAGTTTCTCTCCTGCCTCAAAGCAGAGTATCTTTACTTTCTAGGCTATTCTCAGAGATGTGTATAACTTAAAAGTTCCCAGTTTTGAGACAAAAAAATCACGTGTAAACTGGTGGCTGGTCAAAGGAGATTCCTTTAAATAAAAGATAGTAACTCTCAGCTCTGTTCCTCAAGTAGCCCCTAACATGATATGCTAATTTTAAGATGAGAAACACCTTACAACTAAGGATTTTTCATCTGTCTCCACCCCAAAATCCAATATCTAGCTGTATTTCTGCAACATGACATAGTGGAATACAATTTAAAAATCAAATCAGAACTGATAAAAGGCACGTGATAGGATCTATGTAGGCACACTGAGTGTTCCACAGGTACAGATCTTCTTTCCTTTGCCTCTTGAGACTATGGTGACAGAAAGCAGAAACCTTCTAGACTTTCTTTACTTGGCCTGGGCATCTGAAATCTTTGGGCTGTATTTACTGTCGCTTTTAACTATGTAGGTGGCACTCACTTATAGCTGTAAGGAACCCGAAATGTAAGGGCATGGATACTTCTCTTTGTTTCCATAGTGTGGGTCAAGCATAAATTGAACTTGAAATGTTACAGATCATGAGAGTATACATACATTGTCAGTAGCCATGTGTATTTAGGAACGTATTAAAGTATATGTAAAGAACCACGACATTCTTGTTTTGCAGTAATGGCAGAATGTTTGAATTTCTAATGTTTTTTAAATTTAAAGCACGGCTAGAAGATTGCATTAGTTGAATTTAAAGCGAATATTATGTGTTATATTAATGGTGTCCTCAAGAGACTTTTACTAGGTAAAGGTTCTTTGCTTACAGATATTAAAGCCTTGATTGTACTTCTTCCTAAAACATTTTATTATGTTTTGGTTTTAGAATTCAGAATTTCAGAATCAAGTTTTGAGTAACATTTCAGAGGAATCCAATTTGCATAAAGAGGGAATCTTAACTTCGCCAATTCCTACTTTTTTTCCCTGCTCAATATCTTGTTTATATAGCTTCTTAATATAGTATAGGTATCATGATGAGGATACAAATTATGCCAATTTTGTTCTTGAATATATGTTTATTATATATGATCATGCAAACATTAGAAATGTATAGAAAGCTACTGAATGCCATCCAATAGATACAGGTTTTTGACTTGAAACATCAGAAAATATCTTGGATGCAAATGTGAAAGTACAGATAATAATCCAGTTGTTTTTTTTCTGGTTCAATGCAAACAAAATAGGCACATTATGTTTCAGGTCTGAATACGATTTCATTTAGACTGAACTTTCCATCTTCCTGTTGACTATCAAAGTTAAGGGTTACTGTGACTTTAGAATTTCAGGGATTTTGCCAGGAAGAGTCACCAGTTGCAAAGTACTACACATGCCAGAAGCAGAGTCCGAACTGTTTCAGAGGAATTTAGGCCTTTCTGTTCCAAATGTAAATGGCAGCTGGCTGGCTACCCATGGAAAGAGATGAAAACATATGTCTATCTAGGGCATGTATCCTGTCATTAGTTATTTAGAAGACTGGACTTCTGATAACTATTTGCCTGCAAATCACTATAGCCTGAGACTTCACTGAATCTTTTCGCCTCTAAAGAAAGAAAATCTTTCCCTTGGACTATATCAGATCAGAATATACAATTAATCTATTTGTGTGCTGATTCTCAAAGGGCAAGCCAGATCCAGGCATAATCGTTGAGGAATATGCTGCAGATGAGACATGGAGGCTACGAGAATAAGCGTATTGAAACTTGTGCTCCTCTAGTCAGGGTGTGTGCCTATGTATATATATGTACACACACACCCCCCCCACACACACTCAGAATGGCTTTGAAGCAGCAGTATCTTCAGCGTGTGCAAGGGACAATGTGGCCACTTTGGCCACAATAACCCCATGTAGCACTACCAACTGGGGGAAGAATGGCTGTGGACCTGGGAGTGCTGGTTGACACCCAGTTGAACAGGAGCCAGCAGTGTGCCCAGGTGGCCCGGAATGCCAATGGCATCCTGGCTTGTATCAGGAACAGTGTGGGCAGCAGGAGCAGGGATGTGATTCTGCCCCTGTGCTCAGCACTGGTGAGGCCTCACCTCGAGCCCCGTGTGCAGGTCTGGGCCCCTCACTGCCAGAAAGACACTGAGGGGCTGGAGCGGGTCCAGAGGAGAGCAACGAGGCTGGGGAAGGGACTGGAGGGAAAGTCGTGTGAGGAGAGGCTGAGGGAGCTGGGGGTGTTTAGCCTGGAGAAGAGGAGACTCAGGGGGGACCTGATCACTCTCTACAACTACCTGAAGGGAGGGTGTAGACAGGTGGGGGTCGGGCTCTTCTCCCGGGCAACCAGTGACAGGACGAGAGGGCACAGCCTGAAACTGCATCAGGGGAAGAATGGTCTAACACAGTTTCTTCTGTACAGTCACTTCAGAGTTAAGTTCATTCCTCGTACAGCCACTGACGGCTGAATAGTACAACTATTCATCTACTGAGTCCCATTTTTCTGCCTATTTGTGTGACACACATACACACGTAAGTTATGTGCAGTCTCCTTTGCTATTTGAACCATCTGGGTTTCATCTAAAGACTTTTGTGGCAGTTGTATTTACTTACACTGAGACTGAAATTCACACAGTATTTCCCTTCTCTGTTTAACTTTAGCCAAAAAATACCACAAAAGCCCAAACTTTCGGCCATGGTCTTACAAATAAGTGTATTCTGTTGGGGCAGCAGCACTATTCTCCATCTTCTGACTTGTTCTTTCTAGCACTATATCCTTTCCTGGACTTCCAGGTGTTGCTAACTGCTAGTGAAATAAATATGTAAGCAAATACTAAAGTGACTTAGGAAAATATCTCTTCTTCCATCTCTAAAACAACTTTTCATATATGTCTTGCTTGCCTGAATATTTTGAAGGTGGTAGCTCTAGAATATGGAGGAATTCTTCATTTTTTAATTGCACTATTGTTAAGCCAGCTATAATCTTCTCAGTGCATTAGGTTTTTTTTATTTGTTCACCATAAAGGCTGTTGCAAATAGTTACTGAATAATAAATATCTGCCATCTACTGCAGCAAGAGATTAAGTTTCCCAGTTGAATATTCATCAACATAATGGTACAGAACATTGCCAATTACGGCTGAAGTACTTCCCACCTCCTGTCCCTGGGCCAGGCTGTTGCTGATCTTTACGTGGGGCCACAGGTGTCACGAGAAATTTTGAAGCATTTTTTCTTTACTCCCCTCAGTAGTCCACAAGAAGGCCCAGGGCAGCTGAAGTGCCTGACTAGAATCCCTTCTGAGGTTAATGGGACTTTTATTATGGGCTTCAAATGAGCTCAGACTTCATCTCCATTGCTTCTTCTCCTCTAATAATATTGTCCAAGTACCTTCTCGTTCTGCCATGCTTCCTTCCATACTAACCTCACATTGATGTTTCCCTGGATGTGCTCTACTGTTCCACCCAGAATTTCCAGCAAGGAGGCTTCTGAAGATGAAATTCAATCACTAGAGATTTCTGAGTGCATGATAGTATGGGGAGAGCTGCTGTACAACCTGCTTCACACACGTGGTAGGTTTGATGCTTTGCAAATTCATGTATGCTGTTATCAGCAAGACTGATTTTTCAATCCATTTGGGACCCTTCAGACTGTATATTGGTAACAGCCTCTAAAAAAAAGCCAAACCAGCCCACAGGGAGGTCTCCCATCCAGTGCAGCAAGAAGCCATACAAGCCTCAGGGAAGATTGTGCTCTGAAGGCACCTTTTCAGAAAGGTTGTCTAGTTCCACCCAAGCGCTTCAGCTTGTGAAAACCCATCTGAGGTGCAAGTTTATGTATTTCTCACACTCCCGATTCGCGAGCAAGATTGGAATACTGTTAACCGCGGCTATAGCCACTACAGTCGGAAGAATAAACAACTGACAGGTTGACTTTAATTTATCGGAGCTCGGAAAATGCCTCGTTAAAGAGCTTTTAAGCTCATGCGTCCCCTTCTGCTCTTCCTTTCCCCTCCCCGAGCACAGGCTGCGCCCCCGGCCCCGAGAGACCTGTTCGCACGTAGGAGAGGAGTGATGGGGGACAGGGAGGTGGTGGTGGGGGGCAACCCAAATTCCGGGTTCCCAAAAGTAGGTCTCTGCTGCTTCTGCCATCCTGGCTCTCAGGAGAAACGCCGTCGTTCGAGTGGGTTTTTTGTTTGGGACTTGGGCTCACCCCCGAAAGAAGGGAGGGGGATGTTCTGCGCCCTCGGCGCGGGTTCGGGTGATTTGCTTGGGCAGCAAAGCGCAGACCCACATGCGAGGCTGACAGGGTCGAAACGAGGATATCTAAAAAAAAACCACCCAACCCCAAACACTACCACAACGAAAACAACAACAAAACAGCCCCTCCCTCAGCTATCACCACTTTATCACCTGCATGTGCCTGGAAGGAGGCTCTTCCCTCCGCTGAGGGGGAGAAAAATCAG
Source organism: Apaloderma vittatum (assembly GCF_000703405.1). Taxonomy (NCBI): domain Eukaryota; kingdom Metazoa; phylum Chordata; class Aves; order Trogoniformes; family Trogonidae; genus Apaloderma; species Apaloderma vittatum. The sequence goes on along the minus strand of NW_009717341.1, from coordinate 23,033 downwards.
CTTAGGAAAGCAAAGTTTGAACAGCGAATTCCTGTTATTTCAAAACGCCCCATGTGACAGGATATTTCCTTATCATTTCGAGCCCAGAGCTTTCCCCTGATCCACCAGCCGTCCACAAGTGCGGAGGACCTGCCCGGTGGGAAGCCCTCTCCTCTCTCCTGTCCTCTCCTCGCAGCGGCGGGGCGAAGCCGCGGCCATGGCTCCCTCCCTGCTCCTGCTTCTCCTCGCACTTCTCCCCCGGGTTTTTCCGCTGCTGGGTAAGTGCCCGCAGGGGCTGTGCGGGAGGGGACGTGCCTGGAAAGGAGCGGGGTCGCAGCGTGCACCGAGCCCTGCCTGACCCGGGGCTTGCGGGGAGGGCATGGGTGAAGGGGGAGAAGCTCCGCGTGTGTTTTAACCCCCTCGGTACTGCCCGAGGGGAGACTCGATGCGCCGGGGCGGGCGGCGGAGGGAGGGCTACCGCCTCCCCTCGGGCCCTCGCCACATCTGCCTCCCCCAACTCGTCCCCACGCTGAGGTGCCCGGTGGGCGAAGCTGACCGACGAGACGGTCTGTTGGGTGTCCGTGGCGTTCTGGGTGCTGAACAGGGCTGGCACTGGCGGTGCCTCAGTTTCCCCCACTGCTCCGGAGACCCATTCGTTCCCTGATGGATTTGACACCATCACCCAGCTTTCCCTGCCTTAGGTTTGAGGAAGGGCTTGGTGCTGGGGCTTTGCCTTTCCTCCAGTTCTCTGGTCTTTGATGGGCCTGGGAACCTGCTTTTGGCTGATGACTTTTGTGGGGGAATGTTAATAAGGTAGCTGAGGTGTTGACATGGATGAGACCTGTGGAAACAGGTGAAAGCCGTGTTTCTTGGTGAAACCTGGAGCTTGCACCCACTCTGAGAATTACTGTGACTTCCAGGACAGTGCCCCTTTTCAGCTAAAGTTTTGTACCTGCCCTTCCTGGAAGCCTCTCGGCATCCTCCACTCTCCTTTTGAGGTTATGAAGCACAACTTCATGACACTGCCTTGTAACCTTTCTTGCTTTTGGGCTTTGTATTCTTACTTTGCAGCAGTCATTGCAGGCTATTTGGTAAGTGAGAGTCTGCGTGGAGAAGACAGTCATCCTACCTACTTGCTCCCTCATTGTTTCCCCCCCTCTCACTTCTGTATTTTGGTGTCCTCTTTTGGTGCTCTCCATTAGTATTTAACCCTGGTAGTGCTTCACGGTCTTCATGATTTACTTCTTGATTTATACTTGTGCAATCTGTGATAGTTTGCAGATGCTGCAGAGTGTGAAGCTACCTTGGCATACTGGAAATCTCTACTGCGGGAAAGATGCTTGGGATTTTAAAGTAATGGCACAATTCTTTAGATACAAGCTGGGGCCAGAGACAGGCAAATAGTCACAGCATGGTGGGTGTAGAAAAATTAAAGTCTGTGAGAAAAATTCTATCAGGATCTAGTTGGGAAAGATGAGAGAAAAGATGCTGTATCTCCCTGGATGGGTTATAACAGTGAGGTAAGGTGGTTCCAATAGCTGGCACCTTTCCATGGATTTTAAAGAACCTCCTTAAAGAAGTATTTTTCAAAATATGGGTTAATCTGTTAGAAATTAGTGTAATGCAAAGGACCAAGACTGTGGTACTCATGATCATGCCATGGTGGACCTTTAAGTGTAGCACCTACATCTCCTCTATAGTGAAGAATGGCACCATTATGGGATCTATATACCAAATGTTACTACAGAACAATGAAACACAGTGAAACCCACTGGTTATGTGGGTAATTCTGCTCAGCCTATTTTACAGATATAGCTCATCTTCTTGACAGGAGTGGTATCAAGTGTTTACAGAGAAGAGTTGGCAGGGCATGGAAAATGTTGCACAAATACCTGGCTTGTTTAATTTTCTTCTAGAGTCTATAATAACTCACATGGAGAGTGTTGTATGGGAATCCCCTTTGGTGTCCAAGCAGGCAGAAAAAACACAGAAATAAAGCTGTAAACTAGAGCAATACAGTACCATGGTACAAGTCTGTGATATGGTCATGGATAAAACAGGAGCAGCTCTGATGGGAAAATCATAGAATCATAGAATCATTCAGGTTGGAATAGACCCTTGGGATCATAGAGTCCAACCATTAATCCTACTCTGCAAAGCTCACCCCTAAACCTCATATCTCCTGCAACTGCGGTCTCAGCTGGGGTTGCTCCTACATCCTGCTACCTCCTGCTCTGTCCTCCTGTTTTGGTGCCAACTTATTTTCAACGCCTGCTTGGCTGTGTTGGCTCTGTAGCTGCTTACCTATGTATTATTCGCTGTCAGAGCCCTGCGTGCGCTGGAGCTGTTGTACAGGCAGCCGTGTTGTATTTACACACTGCTAACACTTTGTAAAGGTGCAGTCAGAATAGCAGATGGCCAAAGATTTGCCTTTTTTTCTTTTTCCTCACTGGCCAGACTTCTTTATTCAGAGCATTCTAACCTCGTTTCTGAAGCCAAAACTCTGCACCTTTTCAGACTTGGGTGCAGCAATCCAGGCTTTTGACTTAGGGATACCTTCTTCACATGCATAACATCTTTTCTTTAATGCTATAGGCTGAATAAAATAAGGAATATTATTTTAGCCAGAAATAAATTTTAGCAGTTTGAAAATGTGAAGGTGTATGACATCTCTTTTACCCGGAAACTTCAAATAAAATTTCAGGAAAAGGAGAGTTGCAAGAATTGCATATGTCAGTTTACAATAACATTGTGCAAAATGCTAGGAGAAAAGTAGAATAAAAAAGTTATCAACAGCAGTGATAATTATACATTTCCTTGTATTGTCTGTGGGTATAACAGTTTGGCAAAAGGCAACAATTTCTGTCTTCAGTGCTCATCAGTTTTACACTACATCCCGGTGAGTTCGAAGCCAAAGGACAGGAGAAGGAAACTGAACCATGGATGAGATAAGTCTAGGTCAGCTCTTTCTGAGAGAGAGGTTATTTGTTACCAGGTTGTTCTTCTACAGAAAAGTATCATCATTTCCACAGTGGAGCCTCAGCAGAGATGGGAAAATTTTCTGTGGTTAGCCTGTTTTCCCCTTGAATATATCTACATCATAAAATTTGTTTAATTTGATAATCATACACTAAAATATATACGATGTTTTAATTAACTTCAATCCCCAGAGTCATATAAATGACTGTTTCTCTTGTAGGTTGTAGCCCAGTTGAAATATAGTTTTAGGACCTTGTGCATTCTGTTACTTTATACAAGCAAATCTCAGAGGGAACTATTAAGTTACCACACTAAAATGTGGCTCATGGGGATCAGAGAGGAGAAATACTCAGTCTCTGGGCAAGGCCAGCTCAGAAATGTTGCACTCCATAGTATGTCCAAATATAAGAGATTTAAAAAACTTTTCTAGTGGTTACAGTTTTGAAAGAGACTTTGAATGCATGAAAATATATGCTGTGGAAGCTATTTATTGAGAGGGGGAAACAACTTCGGGAGCTACGAATAGTCTCGTAGATTTTTACGTCATTAAGAGGCGTACCTAATGATAGCAAATCCTGCTGTTGTTGATACTTTATTCATAATGGAGAAATGTGAGAAAAGAGAAAAAAATCACTGATGACAACAGTTGGGTAGAAAAATTAATACAGTATTCTAACCCTAGGAGTACATTGTGCATAAAGCTTAAAAAAACCACCCTTCCCCTCAGTTAAGACCTTACAGATTTTGGCAGAGCTTATGAGAACTGAACTCCCCACTGCGGGGAAGTGGAGCCCAAGGAACCTAGAGGCTGTTGTCAGCCAGGAGCCAGTGCTGCCGGAGCACTCAGCATCAGGGTCGGCAGCGTACGCCGTGCCTGCTGCCTTGTTTCAGTAACTCCCATGGGTGCAGCTTGGAATAATACTGTGAGCAGGTTTTTTTCTCCAGTCTAACCCATGCTTTAAAGCTCCAGGGGACGCTAGGTCTGCATCCCTGCTGCCTTGCACTTTTGAGTGTAGATGCTTTCCCTGACACAAAATAGTTGAAATGTCCTCACAACTGAAGTAGTCGCATTCTACAGTCACTTCAACAGGTGTAGGCTACAAGACTACTGCACCTTTTTTGGCTCAACACGGTGAGATTTTAACCCCAGGAGTAGTGTCCGGCTTCATATTTCATTTAGATAGCAGGTTGGATTACTTCAAACCAAATGATTTAAGTGTTTTTTTTGTCTTACAGATAGTAGCATCTTTTTAATCTATAATGAAGATCACAAGCGCTGTGTACTGGCCCAAAGTTCTAATTCAGTGACTACTGCTCCTTGTGTTCAAGAAAATGAGTCACAAAAATTCAGGTGGGTCTCAGATCACCAGCTTATGAGCGTAGCGTTCAAATTGTGCTTGGGAGTGCCTTCGAAGAAAGACTGGGTTCCGATCACTCTGTATCCTTGTGACAAGGCTAGTGAACTTCAGCGATGGGAATGCAGAAATGAGACTCTCTTTGCAATCCAAGGGGAAGATTTGTTTTTCAACTATGGAAACAGACAGGAAAGGAATATTATGCTGTACAAGGGATCTGGTTTATGGAGTAGGTGGAAAGTCTACGGAACCACAGACGATCTGTGTTCTCGAGGCTATGAAGGTAAAGTTCTGTAAATTAATTTCTGTATTTCAAGCTCATTTCTATGTGTATCTATCTGTAATATTTAGAAGTGTAGGAGAATTTCCTTTTGTTAATGATCGGTGAGTGTGAATTGTAATGAAATCAGCAATACTTGAATGTGTATTTTATGATTTTTGAGGGGTTCATTTGGCTTTTTTGTCAAAGTTCTGATAGATAATCATGCATGGCAGTGATTCATCTGGATATGGCAATAGAAAGAGTATGGTTATTTAGAACACACATGCAGCTATTACACAACAGTTAATGATATCATTTGCCTATTTACATATGTACAGGAAGATATAATGTAAGCATATAGCCTGTTGATTATGTTTTTTTGCTTTCCTTGGGGTGCAAATATTAATTATACTGTAAGGATTTAGTTAACTCTTGATATCTTCAGTTCCAGTATACTGAAGATGCCTTCCTAGGTGTTTGACATGAGTCTCAGAGTTGGTGGTGAAGTGTTAGACAAAGAATTAATATATTTCAAATAGTTAAATTTGAAAAAGTTATGTGTGATACTGCATATGTGTATGCATATATTTATGATAAGTATCTGGGAATACATTTGTCTTCCCATTTAGTATTCTTTGATAAACAGAAGTGGTCACAGAAGGAGGTGTGGATGCGTGTTCTGTAGTTCAAGCAATGGCTGATTACAGTAGTATTCCTTGATCTAAAGTCAGGATAAAAGAACCCTAGCAAAGCAAAATATGTGAAAGGAGGCAGAGGAGAGGATGGAATGCTGGCTTGCCATTCCTTCCTTCTTTATTTTCTAGCGGCTCTGTAAGACAGTGACCTTGGTTTATCACGTCTTTAGCAGCCCCTGTCTAGTAGTGTTCCTCTACCATGCATCAGTGCATGTACGTTATATGTGTACGCACAGAAAGCTGCTTTAGTTACTTCCGTAAGTTTCATCGAGTCAGGTTTCTGATGAAAAATTATCTTTAGATGCTAATGGAAATTCCATTTAAGCATAGTATATTGGAGTCACTCTGGTATATATCTGTCAAGTTTATTCACATGTGCTCTGTTCTGTCCATGGTCAAATGGTCAGCAACTGAGTGGGATACTGACAGAAGAATCAGCAGTTGTATGTTTTTAGAAGGAAAATTCCTTAACTGTATGCATTTTGTATTTATGATTGTTATGCATGTAAAAGTTAGTGTGGCAATGTACTTGTTTTGGTTCGGTCAGTGGTCTCCTTAAGCAATAAAAATTTTTGTCATTGTGGACGTGGATAATGTCTTAGGCCTAGAGAGTAAAATTAAGAATGTCCTATTTCTAGTACAGTTTATATCCTAAACTAGCAAGCTCTGCTTGCTGTAGTATGATCATAAAACTGAACTGATATGTTAGCCATAATTATTGCTGCTTATACATTTTTAAATTGTTTTGTCTCCGTAGATACCTACACAGTGAAAGGAAATGGCAATGGAGCACCTTGTGTATTCCCTTTTAAGTTTGGTGGTAAATGGTATGCTGACTGCACAGATGCTGGCAGATCAGATGGCTGGTTCTGGTGTGGAACCACTTCAGACTTTGATGTTGACAAGATGTACGGATTTTGCCCATTGAAACGTAAGTTTTCTATGTTCAAGATTCTGATGTGCTGTTATTCAGCTGCCTGGAAACGTTTGTGTCCATATCCTGTGCTTCACTGTACAAAATACAGTTTGAATTCGGGCATTTTTCTGTCTCCATTCAACCTGCTATCCTTTTAGGATCTACTTAAATATGCAAATACAGGACTTAGCATAAAAAAATTGACCAGCTACATCCAGGTAAAAATGCTAATCACACACTGGAATCTGTAATAACACTATTGACTTAAATAGGAAATTAATTACTTGTAAATATTTTACGTTAGTATATGCAAAAGGCCACATAGAAATTTGTGGAGCAGAACTGGAAGCTACAATACAGCTTAACTGAAAATTAAGGCTACTTTGTAGAAGGAGTTGCATTTTAAACATGAACTTTTTATTAATCCCAGTATTTCCCAAATTTGTGTGCTATGTTGTAGTTCTGCACTTAAAATCAATGAGAAGCATTTATATTCTAAACCCCCTGGTTTGAATATAGTTAGTTTCAACTGTAGTAGTATTATGCATATACAGCACTTGATTTAGTAATACTGATACTACTTTAAGTAATACGCCTGTTTGTATTTTAACTCTTTTAAATTGGAATAAAGTTTCTCTGAACTTCTGTGAAGTAATAATCATTTTGTTAGCAAGCTGCTGCTCTTTCTGTCATGCTGAGAGAGGTAGTACTTCTCCCTCCCTCCCTCCCTCCCTTTTTATTATTGTGTTTTGTTGTAAAACTCCAGCTGACCACAGTCAGAGCTAAGGAGAAAAATATGTCTTTCCTTTCATGTGAAAAAACCAGTCTTGGTTTACATGGTTTAGTGATGAAGTATGAGGGTCCTTGCATGATTTCCATGAATGTTGCACTCCTTATTTCAGATAAAGACAAATTGCATGTTTTGGCTTTTTTTTTTGTTTTCTCCCTTATGCCAGTGTTATTTTCAAGATATTAAAAACATGTTGGGAACATCAATCCCATTAATACAGCACATGCAAGATCAGCTTAAGAATGCTCCCTGTCTAGCATTATTTGAGAGCAGCAAATAGGAGGCTTCATTAAAATTTTGTTTAATTCTTTGGCATAATTCAAGGAAATCCATTCAGATGGCTGCGATTGTTTTTGGAAAAAGCTGCTTTATGTTGATTGCCTGCATGTTTCCTTCCTGATTCTTTATTACTGGCTATAAAATACTCAAGTTTGTGTCATGTATTTTAATGAGAGACAGGCTGTGGTAGCAGAAGTTTTAGTTATCCCAATGAAGAAGGAATGCAATGCATGAGAGAGTGGTCATGCTTTTCTTATAAGTTTAAACTTGTCTGTCAAGGGCTATATCTGAAATTCAATACATTTTTGGTCTGCTTTGCTTTGCTTTAAAGACTAAGAACTTTCAAAGACACAGTGAAATCTTCCAGTTTTCTATTCTGTACTTCTAGGATCTTGATAGTAACTGTGGTGGAAATAGCTAGTTCTCCCTAATTTCAATGTATACCAAAATATATGCTGAGTTAAACTGCATAGGGGTAAAGTTCACCCTTTTTATTCTGTTTCCAGTTACTTACTGAGAGCAGGTGTGATTTAACATTAATTTAGTATAGATGCTAAAATGTATCATTCCAGAAAAGTGATTAATTTTCTGGTTTCTCTGGGGACACTTAAGCTTTAAACAATTTCATATAGGTTTTCCAAAATCCTGCTCTGTGAAAGCAGTTGACCTCACAGAACTCAAATATCTTAAAAACAAATTTTCCAAGGTTCATAAATGAACTTTATTTATATGAAAGACCAAAGTTCCACAGAAGAGCACCATATGCAAGTCAACTATTTATTATAAGACTGGGGGAGTGAGGTGGAAGGTTGGAAGAATGCCTGGGACTTGTTTACTTCTTCCTCTTTAATAGTTGTGCAAGATTTATAAAACCCTTTATATCAAGTCAGAGAAAGTTTTCTTTACTGAATTACAGATTTTACTATTTTTGAAATCCCCAATTTATCCCAGGCTTGTGCTTGTGCACAGGAATTTATGGTCTTGTAGTACATAGTGTACTGAAGGAATTTTGCCTTCTGACAATTATAAAATCTTTTGGACAGAAACTGGGCTGTGGATAATGATAATGGGATGAAAGTTCCCATTTTTATTCAAATTTCATTATTACAGTAGGTTGTATTTGTTTTTTTTTTTTATTAAGGATAATTTGAAAAGAAGCACTGTATAATATCTGTAGAGTATCGGATTTAATACAGGAAAAAGTGGAACTGGGTTACTGACCTGATGACCTTTAACGTGTGTCATCCTTTGTCTTAAGTTTTGTTTATTGTACTGTTTTCCTCTTATTTGCATACTGAAGTTTTCTTAGCTCTCTGAATTCGGAAAAGGAAAAGACGTCTTTCAAATTTTTCACAGCTTGCAAGATGACACACTCTGAAACAGGCTGCAGGAATTTCAGTTGTTTTCCCGTTGTCAGCAGATGTAGAGTGACCTATATTCTGCTTTTGTCATGCAACTTTAATCTGTTTATGTGATATTTAGCTCAGTGTTGGGGCCTCCTGTAGGTTCCATTTTTGGCAGAGCAAGATCACGCTGCATTCTCTTGGCCGTTTTGGAGATTCGATGGAGATGAGCCTGGAGAGATCATAGGGCCCCTTCTAATGTTGGGCCCTGCTGGATGATGTTTTCACTGGTTTGACATTGCCTAAATGTGCCAAGTTCAGGTAGTCAGGGAGATCACAGCCACGTCACGTGGCAGAGAAGAAAAAGTCATGGTGTGTCAGATACATCCATGTGACATATCAGGGGTTGGAGGAAAGTGTGAGCTGGATGCTGATAACCTAAGTTTTGCATTTGGTGCTTGACTCGATTACCTCTATCACAGTAAGAAAATCCAGAGCCACTTTACATAGTACCCCAAATTAGTAAAAAACAATTGATGTTTCTTGTATCGGAAAAGTGGTCAGCTTGATATACACCATGGCTTGCATGAGGCTGGAAGTTTTTATTTTTTTTCCCTGCAGTGACAAACCAACTCTTTTAGCGTTACTTTAGTGACTCCTTTTCTACCTTAAACAGCAGCTTTGTTATAATAAAGAAATTGTGACCTTGTTTCATTACCTGCACACTGTCCACCATGGCTGTTTAGCTCGCTCCTGGTTTTATTAACACATTAGATAGCCTCAGGACTCCTTTTAAACCAATTGCCTATATCAGTGTTTAGGATTTGTGTAATTTTGCTATGCAATTTATTTTATATTTTATCTGGCTCCATCTTCATGACCAGTTACAGCGTTTCTTTTTCTCCCTCCAGTTAACAGCATTGATTTGTTGTGGAATACAGATCCTCTAACAAATGTCCAGTACCAGATAAACTCTGAGGCAGCCCTGAAATGGCACCAGGCAAGAAAAAGCTGTCAACAACAGAAGGCAGAGCTATTAAGCATCACAGAATTGCATGAACAAACATACCTGACAGGTAGTGTAATATTATCCATAATGTGTTGGGGTTTTTTAAAGTGCCTTATTGTAATGACATTTAGACAGTATGCTGCATGTTGAAAATTGATATTTGTTCCGTTCTGATAATTAGTAGGTTTAAATTGTTATCTTGAATGCTTCTGCTGGAAAAAACCAGACAGATAATGATTATTTTATCTTGATTAATGTCAGAAATTTATTGTAATGTAAAAGCTACAGCAATTAAGTAAAGCAAGCAATAAAGAATGAAGGTTGGAATGCAGCAAAAGGCAAAATAGGTTGTAAACCAAAGATGCAGATACCATGATTACATCCTTTCTGTGCTCTGCTTGTGTGTTCTAGTGAGCGTTTTTGGCCTATCTCATTAAAGCTGTTGTATTGTCAGTATGTGCTGAAATATGAAAAGAAAAAGAACCAATAAACAAAGGGGTTTATAAATAGGTTGTTTTATTTTCGTTCTCCACCAATGTTTTTTGAAGTTATTTCCAAACTTATCCTCTGAGAAAATTTCCTCCTGAATTTGTACTCAGATATATTTATGTTCTACAGTGAGTCTCCTCTTTATTACCTTTGTAATTATTAAGTAAGAAGATACTTTGATTATGTTACATCAGTTGAAAGATAAATATTCTGTACCATAAGCTGTATTTTGTACTATGTAAGTTCATAGAGTCATAGGATCGTAGGATGGTTTGGATTGGAAGGGACCTTAGAGAACATCAAGTTCCAACCCACCTGCCATGGCCAGAGACACCTCCACTAGACCTGGTTGCTCAAAGTCCCATCCAGCCTGGCCTTGAACACTTCTAATGACCAGGATCCACAGCTTCTCTGGGCAATTTGTTCCAGTTTACCCTCAACATAAAAAATTTCTTCATCGTGTCTAATATAAATCTACCATCTTTTATTTTAAAACCATTGGCCCTTGTCCTCTCGTTACAGGCCCTGGTATAAAGTCTTTCTCCATCTTTCCTATGACCCCTCCTTTATATGTTGAAAGGCCATGATAAGGTCTCCCCAGAGCCTCCTGGCCCTGCTTTTTTTTGATGCAGCCCAGGATATGGTTGGCTTTCTGAGCTGCAAGTACACATTGCCAGCTCAAGTTCAGCTTTTCATCCACTGGTACCCCCAAGTCCTTCTCCACAGTGCTGCTGTCAATTCTTTCATTCTCTACCTTGCATTGATACTGGGGATTGACCTGACTCTGGTACAGGACCTTGCGCTTGGTCTTGTTAACTTCTTGAGATTCTCATAGGCCTGCTCCTCAAGTCTGCCCAGGTCCCTCAGGATGGCATCCCTTTCCTCAAGCAAATCAACCACATCAGTCAGCTTGGTGTCATTGGCAAACTTGCTGAGGGGTCACTCAATCTCACTATCTATGTCATTGATACAGATCCTAGAGGGGCACCACTTGTTGTTGGTTTCTGTTTGGACATTGAGCCGTTGGCTGTAACTCTTTGGATGCAGACATCCTGCAAATTCCTTATCCATCTAATAGCCTGTTCATTAAATCCACATTTCTCCAATTTAGAGGAATGATAAATGCACTTTTAATGCTGTGAATAGTCTATTCTGTCTAAACTCTTGTTTTCAATTTAATGACTTGGTCAAAACACGAATTTTTTTTTACTGAATGTGTTGAAATCATTGTTGAAATTAATGCTGAAGGGAGCAGTCTAGCATTAACATATAGAAGTGAGTCATTAGTAGATGTGCTTTAACTGCAAACTAGTAGATATGGCTGCCAAATGTATGTGAAAATCAATTTTTCATTCTGCAGTTACCTTGGCACTACCAGGATTTCCTCACTTCTTGCTCAGTTCTTGATTGTCTTAACCGCAACTTGTTTGTGTAGAAGTAGTATTGGAATACATTAATGTGTTGTTGCCAAATTAGGCTCTGGCGTGACATTCCAGTTCTATGCAGTGCTTAACTACTCCTCATTTTTGTCTTGCCATACTTCAAGTGCTGCCCATAACGATGGTGTCAAAGACAACACAAATATATAGAGCGAAATTACATACTGGTGTGATACCATCAGTAGAAGCAAAAATAAATAATAAATATTGTACAATGATTTTCTGTGACCTATGCAGGAATACTTAAAAAAATCTGCGGTCATCCAGCTGGGCTTCCTAGTCTTATATGAAAGGCAGAGACTGATAATTGATTAATAACAACTGTAAATAATACTAGGACCATCATCAGAACCATATATAAGCATGATATTTCTAGGTGCTTTTCAGAACTAGAACAGTAAGTTGTAACTGGTTTTGGAAGCTTGACATCATTGGCAAGAAGCAAAACCAGATGAGTCTGAAAAATGTACAAGATGTGCTCTTAAAAAGATGGTGTTTGGAATTATTGCATTTAATGTAGTTTGATAAAATGCGCACAGTTTTTTTTAACTTTACAATATTTTGTGAATTTTAAACTCACACATTAATTTTATTGCAAGACAAAATACACAGTAGCAAATATTCACATGTCATTTTAGAAAACTAGTTTCTGTTGTGATCTTTTGAGCAACTTTATCAATTTAATATTTTATAATTCTGGAAAAAAATACTTGTTTCATATTTATGATTGTTGGTTTATAAAGAGCATGCAGAAGTGTCATTTTGTTTTCTATTGTAATAAAATTCACCAAAAGTAAAAATGTGAAAATTCTAAAGCGACCCATGTAAGATGATATTTTGCATGTTGAGCGTGGCCACCTTAACTAAAAGGTTAAAATTATTAAAACTTTTACTGGGGAAAGGAGAAGCTGACAGTTTAGCTAGGATTCAGCTCTCAAGTTTTGAGAAGGTGTTTGCTCTTGCTGTGCACTTCCGATATCTCTCTTTGTCTCTGTTACCTAGGTCTGACTGGCAGACTGAGTTCTGCTCTCTGGTTTGGCCTTAACAGTTTGAATTTCAACAGCGGATGGCAGTGGGTTGGTGGTGCTCCTTTTCGATACTTAAATTGGGTTCCAGGTAAGGTTAAATATGTTACTACTGGGTTTAAAATGCAAAATTTTGGTCATGGTGTAACATATTTCTTTCCTAGTACTCTATTCTCTTGCAATTATTCAGCTTGTTCTGATGCTGAACGATCCTGACTGTGGCTACAAACACCGTGACTAATGGCCCTTATGCTAGGGATACACACTGGTCTTCACTGATTATTCAAAATGGAAATCCCTCAAAATTGGAAATTCCTCAAAATCCAGAGGAAATTTTTAAAAATCTATTTATACTTCATTTGTGTATTTTCTTAATTTACTTTTTTCCTATAGGAACCCAGAGTAAAACTTATGCTATAGGTGTCTTCATTTCTTAGATTAGACTGGCCAGTGCATTTTATTTTTTAATTTTTTTAAAAACTAATTTCCAGTTTGTTTTCGTTATTTGCTTAAAGATTAGATTTTCTTTTTTGTTTGGGATTGACCTGTCCTTGGCCGTAACACGAATCAGACTGAACACGTTAGGGTAGGCTGCTTTGAAGCAAACCCAACTACTTCACACCTGGAGTTGTGATGTTGGACTCTGGTGCTGTTATTAAAAAGCTAGTCTCTGTGCCATCTGTGTACACGGTGAAGGAGAGGTAGGTGTTTTTCAGGTTAAGAGCCTATGTTAAGGTGTCTTTTTGCAGGACCCTTGTTCCCTGGCTGTTCAGGAAGTCTTCAGACACTAAATTAAAGCAGAAGTCTGAAGTTATCTAAACACTCTTATCTTCATTGAGCATGTCACTTGTATTCAACGTTGGGTAACTACAAATGCATGCTCCATCACCTGGTGGCTTCCCCCTCTAGATAAGGACAAAAGCACCTTGTAGGCGGACAGACTTCTTGAGCAGATAAGCTCTGGAGAGTGAACTGAGCTACTTCATAGAGGGGCTCTGCAATGGACTGAGCTCACAAGGAAAACAGATGGGCTGAACTGCAAGTTGCTGTGAAGGTATTTATAGGTCTGTCATCCAAGTGCACTGATGAGGATCTGCACGTACTGGAGAGTGAGGGAAAACTGATTGTGAGGTGGAGCCAAAGCAGCAAGGGGAACCTGTTGTTAAAACTGCAACAACTGTCAGTTGTCTTTTAAAGAATTAGATGGGTTTTGATGTAACTGAAATAGGCTCCATTTACCTCTAACTCCTTATGTTCCTTCATTGCAGTCAAAGATAATACTCATAAGACCGTATACCCTATTTTATATTTGTGCTATCTCCCTCATGACTTTACTTTGGTCAGCCTATGTCAATCTCATTCCTATTACTCCAGGTGTTCAAGAGCTGTCTGTTCTTCCACTAGTATACTTTAAAAGAATTTGTGGAAGCTTCATATTCTTCCATCTCACTAGCCCTAAATAAATAACAGAAAACCACAGTAACTAAGTAATCGGCATTGAAATTAAAATTATGCTGGTTCGGCATTTGGGAGAGCTAACTGCCAAGAGCTGATTTTTTTTTTTTTTTTGTGTATTAAGACAATTTAAATTTGCACTTTTGAAGTAAGCATATATTTTTCTTCTATGGGAAGAAGGTATAACATGACTGAGAAAGCTGGAGTTCAGCCTGGGGAGTCCTTGTTACAGCCTTTCAGGACTTAAAGTGAACATATAAGAAAAATGAGAGCAATCTTTTTAGCAGGGCCTGTTGCAACAGGACAAGGGCTAATGGTTTTAAACTAAAAGAGGGGAGATTTAGACTGGATATAAGGAAGAAGTTTTTTTACAATGAGAGTGGTGAAACACTGGCACAGGTTGCCCAGAGAGGTGGTGGAGGCTCATCCCTGGAGACATTCAAGGTCAGGCTTGATGGGGCTCTGAGCAGCCTGCTCTAGTTAAAGATGTCCCTGCTCACTGCAAGGGGGTTGGACTAGATGACTTTTAAATGCCCCTTCCAGCCCAACGCGTTCTGTGATTCTGTGACTGCAAATGTAAGACTAACTGTAATCTAAGGTAATGGAATCGTAGTGATATAAGAAAATTTTCAGTGAACAATATTGCAAGCTAAATACTTTTGTCTCGCTCTGTGTATTGCTGAGCAGTACTGACGCTTGTTATGTAACATAGTGGCATGTGTTCAGAAATGAAAGAAAATCCATGTTAAGTTTAATCACATTAGGACCATTCTTGAGAAGTTCATCTGGTTTGTTGCAGAAATTTATTCTGTTCTACAGGTTCCACTTTGAGATGTTTGTGTCAGTGCTAATGCTAATCTTCAACTGAAAATACCCAAATATCCTGCTATTGTCGTGTTGTTTAGACAAGTGGACAAGAAGTTCACGTTAGCAAAATAATTACTTAATATTTTTCTGTCTTTACTGTTATACTAAGTACAGAATTTGACTATTCTACTAAACCTTTTTTTCACCTAAGGATTGTGCTCTGGAGATTAGATATTCTTCATTTAGAAAGGGAAAAAACAAAACAAAATAAATAGGGGCACTGTAATACCTGCCTGTGAAAAGGCTCTTAAATTGTGACCTGGATAAATATCTCAATTTGTGGTTGCTGTGGAAAAATATCTCTTAAGGGAATGAACTGCCACCTAGATCAGTCTAAAAGACTGTGGAGAATCTTATTAATTAAAGCATGGAACAGATTAGTGTGTGGCAGTAATTGGGAGGGTAACCATGATGTGCTTATACTTTGTTGTTGTTGAGATTTATTTATTTTTTTTTTTTTTTTATTTTTAAGGACATCCTTCTCCGGAACCTGGAAAAATCTGTGCAGCATTAAATCCCGGCAAAGGTGCTAAGTGGGAGAATCGGGAATGCGATCAGAAACTTGGCTATATTTGTAAACGAGGAAATGCTACTTTAGAATCTTTCATTATTCCTGCAGGTGGGGTTGGTAATAAACACTTGACTAATTATTAATGACTAGTGCTTTTAATCTGTAACTCTAATTTAATCTATGCCTTGACCAAGATTCCCTGTAGAAGTGAACAATGTGTACTTCCTTTTTGTTCTGGCCTCCCTGCTTCCTGTGTAGTAACCTTTCTCCAGTAGCTTTGAGTTCTAAAATGCAGAAATGATGGAGTTATCTTTTGCAAAACCAGGCAGAACTGTTAGATTTAGTTAACAAAATAAAATGGAAATAATTTAATGTTTAAAGAAAATTTGATGTAATTATCTAAAGCCCCATGTACACAGTGAAACTCTTTTCTCTAACTGTTGTTTTTACTACTTACAAAATAGAATAAATTTACAAGTTGGTAGTAGATTAGAGGAATTTTTAAAAACTCTGTTGAGAGACTTCAGCAATTTTTATGTATATCTATATATTTTATAGCTAAAGAAATATTTATATGTAGACACATGAAAGTATTTATCTCTATATATGTAAAAATATTTAATTTATGAAATTATTTAAGATATATGTACAGATGCTTTTTTAGAAGAAAAGTAACTCTGACATTTGCCTAATGTACATAGGAAAGACAAAACAGGGATAAACTTCCATAGCATTATATAGACGTATTTTCTTATTATCTCCCTTGGTACTATAATAACATTGTAACTTATTTCTTTGTTTTATCACTCCTTCTTTTTGTTCTTTCCATGTTTCTTCCTCTTTCCAGGACATACAGGTATCTCCTAAATCTACTGACATTGCTTTGTATAGGTTTTAGAAGCAGAAAGTTAAACCCGTGTTGGATTTCCAGTCCATTTATTAGTACGCATTATTGGCAAAGATGTTTCGGAAACAGATGTTTTGGAAACTCAGTGTTTGACATTTGGCTTAAAGAACATGTTTTGTAGTGTTTTTCTGACTTTTGCCAACACATAAACAGTCCAGTCAGACTTTTACCTGATGTGTTTAGCTTTATTACTGAGAGGAAGAAAAAAGACGGGATTGAAATCAATGTTTTATATTTTAAATTAATTTAATCAATTCTTCAGTATTGAATTCAAGCGTATTTGTTGTCTTAGCTGAGAAGACTTCAGTGCCTATTTTAATTATTTCTTAAATTAAGATGTAAAGTTTTGTTAGTATTTGTATGCAGCTGATAACCAGATAGTTTAATTTATATAGGTTGTCTCAGATTGTTCAATTGGCTACTGCTCAGCTTTTCAGGTTTCATACATTGGTTCTTAAACTCTGAAGCCTATAAATATACTATCACTTCAATACTAGTTGCTGTCCTATTTAGATTTAAATTCAGTTTTGGGGAGCCTACTAGTAGTTTATTTCATATGCATTAGGCTTTTGGTTCTCCCTACCCTGCCACCCGCACTTTACCAGTTATTTGGGGGAAGAACAGAAATGGGACAAATGTTTTCATTCATACAGAAACTGCTGAGTAAACATAGTGATAGATTAACCAGAGAATGGCAGTGATTCACTTCATGAAATATTTCCCCAAATGTCATAGAATCATTCAGGTTGGGAAGGACCCTTGGGATCATCGAGTCCAACCATTAATCCTACTCTACAAAGCTCACCTCTAAACTGTATCCCTCAACACCACATTTAAATGACCTTTAAACACATCTGGCAATGGTGACTCAACCACCTCCCTGGGCAGCCCGTTCCAGTGTCTGACTACTCTTTCTGTGAAAATTTTTTTCCTAATGTCTGGTCTAAACCTACCCTGTTGCAGTTTGAAGCCATTCCCCCTGGTTCTGTCCCTAATTACCTGTGAGAAGAGACCAGCACCAACCTCTCTACAATGTCCTTTCAAGTAGTTCTAGAGAGCGATGAGGTCTCCCCTTAGCCTTCTCTTCTTCAAACTCAACAGCCCCAGCCCCTTCAAACGTTCTTCATAAGATTTATTCTCCAGGCCCTTCACCAGCTTTGTTGCCCTCTTCTGCACTTGCTCCAGCACCTCGATATCTCATTTGTATTGAGGTGCCCAAAACTGGACACAATACTCAAGGTGTGACCTCACCAGTGCCGAGTACAGGGGGACA
>NW_009717341.1:0-5431 GCF_000703405.1 Apaloderma vittatum | reverse complement strand
TACAAGCCAGGATGCCGTTGGCCTTCTTGGCCACCTGGGCACACTGCTGGCTCATATTCAGCTGCTTGTCGATTAGAACCCTCAGGTCCCTTTCTGCCAGACAGTTTTCCAGCCACACTTCCCCAAGCCTGTAGCGTTGCATGGGCTGATTGTGGCCCAAGTGCAGGACCTGGCACTTGGCCTTGTTGAAGCTCATCCCATTAATATTGGCCCATCAATCCAATCTGTCCAAGTCTCTCTGTAGGACCTTCCTACCCTTGTGTAGATCAACACTCCCCCCTAACTTGGTGTCGCCTGCAAATTTACTGATGGTGCAGTCTATGTCCTTCTCAAGATCATCAATAAAGATGTTAAACAGAAATGGTCCCAACACTGAGCCCCGTGGAACAACACTTGTGACCGGCCACCAGCTGGATTTAACTCCGTTGACCATCACTCTTTGGGCCCGTCTGTCCAGCCAGTGCTTTATTTAGCAGATCATATGCTCATCCAAGCCATGAGCAGCCAGTTTTCCCAAGAGAATTCTGTGAGGAACAGTATCAAAGGCTTTTCAAAAGTCTAGGTAGACAGTATCCATAGCCTTTCCTCTGTCCAATAGTTGAGTCATCTTGTCGTAGAAGGAGATCAGGTTTGTCAGGCAGGACTTGACTTTCATAAACTCATGCTGACTGGGCCTGAACCCTTGGTTGACCTCTATATGGTGTGTCATGGCACTGCTCCATGACCTTCTCTGGTACAGAGGTCAGACTAGCAGGTCTATAGTTTCCTGGATCCTCCTTTCTGCCTTTCTTGTAGATGAGTGTTACATTTGCTACCTTCCAGTCCATTGGGACCTCCCCAGTTAGCCAGGACTTCAGGTAAATAATGACAAGTGGCTTGGTGAGCACATCTGCCAACTCTTTCAGCATCCTTGGGTGTAACTCATCTGGAAATGTCCCTTGGAGGGAAGTCGTAAAAAGAACAAGCATGCGATCATACAAGGCATTAGGTGCCCTCAACTTCTAATGATGTAAAGGAAAACTCATGGCAGATGATGTTTTCTTGAATAGGTCTTCTGAGTCAAGAAATAAATTAATCACAAATTCATACGTGCACTTAGTTATGCACTGAACATTAAGTACCGAGGCAATCCTTTAAAATTTTAACTCTAAAAGTTACAATTGAGTCTAACAAGGCAGTATGCGGGGACTGTGGGACAGAAGAACACTTTATGACAGATTATAATCATGCTTGTGTCCAAAACAAAGTAGAGAAAAATTGATTACGGAATACGTACTTTCATTCCAGATGAAGATTTTCACAAAGCCGACAACTGCACAGTTGGTTTTTTGTGTGGTTTTTTTTTTTCATAGCAGAAATGTTTTTTTCAGCAGGGGTCCACATCACTGTGTACATCTAAGTGATGTGGAACCTTAGGACTTCAGAGCGTTTGCCCTGTAATACAACAAAGTGAATTAACAGGAACCTGTTAATTTTACTGCAAAACTGGCTTATTTTTTAACTTAATTTCCTAAGGAAAGGATGTCTGTCTGTCTGCCTTCACCAAGTGACTGCCAAAATAGATTTCATCCTAATCCAACAAGGTGTAGTGATCTTAAAGTGTTATTTCCAAATGTTTCATAAAACATTTGATATGAGGAAGCAAATGCTTTTAGTGTCACTGTTGTGAATGCTGTACAAGCTCTGTCTTGTCAGATGCACAGAGGGTGGGTGTGAGAGAAATATGAATGCCTGAAATATGAATGCCATTTTTTACACATTAATGTGATTTTCTTTGTTACATCTTATTTGTTGTGTTTTGTATTGATTCTTTAGTTTAAGTTCAAGTGAACTTCAAATGAAGTTCAGGGAGTAGTATTTGTTTCCATTAGGATGAAAAAATGAATTTATTTCTTTGTGTTGACATGTATTTTCTCATAAAGGAGAACAGGGAAGCAAAGTTCATTTTGCTGAGTACTGAAAATGAATAAGACTTTCTCTTACTGAGAAATCCCCAGCTATGCTGTTCAGTAAGACTTGCACCAAACAAACTGGACTGTCAACTGCTTTCCTTGTTTTGCATCCTGCAGCAAATTCTCTGGTGTTACTGGATTTACAAGCAGAATATTCTCCCACACTGACATAGCTGCTTTAATAGTCTTGCAGTCTCCTTCGATTTGTAAAAGGGACTCTCACGGACTCACTGGGGACTGTCTTTGTAGCCATGTCTGATCTGCTCATGTCTGTTCTAGTCCACGTGTACAGTCTGTGGAAGTGTGTGCTAAGCGTGTTGGAGGTGCATAGATGCCTAGACGTTTTTTCGAAGAAATTGTCCACCTGTTATAGCAAAGCACTGTAAGATATGTATACTCAGAGCTGAAACTGGACATAAGTCAAATTAAACAGCTGCCTTAAGCACAAGAGTAACCCCTGTAACAGCATTTGTCTCTTGGCCTCTCTTGTTTCTCCCAACACCGCCATGTACATTCAGTTTGTTTTTCCGGGCTTCCCCCACTCTCTACTCCAGTTCTCCCTCTCCTGTGGCAGAATTGACAGGGCTTGGACCAAACATCAAGCGCCTTGTCCTGGGGTGACAAAATTCAGTTAAACTTTGTGAGAGCATTCTGGCGATTTTTGGGGCAGGTCTGCGAACAGCAGACACTGTTTATAGCTGTGCTAGAAATCTGTGTTGTGACACTTAAGTATCTGCTAATCATCGACGTATTCCAGTTGAAATAGGGTATGTGCTTGCAGCCTGGGCATGACTGATCATGACCATGGAGGCCTGCTTAAAGCTTTCTGTGCAATACCTCCCACTGTTACACACCTACACATTGCTTCGCCTTCCCTGATGTACGCAAGGTTTTTCTGCCGACAGAATTTCCACAAACCTGCTATCCTTGTTGTACTCTATATACAGGTGTTTGCTAAACTCATCTGCTGATTATAAATAAAGTGCTGCAAGAATCATAATTTGTTTCTACACCAATATTCTATTTATTTTACGTTCAGGTGGCACTCCTCCTAAGGCTGAATTGTTTGCTGAACAGCAATGTGGTTGTTGGCAGTACTCGGGTGCTGTTCTGTTGAATTTCTAAAAGCAAATTTTAAGCTTAAATCATTTATTTTGACAGTATAATTTTCTCAGTAAAGCTTTTAAAAAGGATTAGTAAAACCAGTATTCTTATTTGGGTTCTCTCATGATCTTGTAGAAATAGTTTTTGCTAGTTTAGCACAGGGAGCTAATCCATAAAATATCTAAGGTTTGGGAAGAAAAATTACCCTCATAAATATGTTTTGTAGGCCCAGGTCCTTATCATATAGCTATAGAGCATGAAGGAGGAAGAGAAGTGCTGACATGAGTGTAGAAAAATGATGAAGCACAGCTCTGCAAACCTTACCTTTTCATATGTATGTATGTAAAAGTCAAAACTGTGTTTTATGGTAAATTTTAATTCTGTCTTTTCACAAGATGCAAAGATTTGTTTGCAACTGTAACATTCTTAAAAAAATATCTGGAAGTTTCAACTTATCATCATGCATGCAGATTATTATTTCTGTACATGTTTTTTAGCTCTGTGACACTTTGTGAAGAAAATATATAACAAATTTGTTTGTTAAATCTTTCTTCATTTCTTCAGTCTTTAGTTAATAGAATTCTGAAACTCATTATAATTTTTTCTTTTCAGAGACTAATGTGCCTATTAGGTGTCCTGATCAGTGGATGTCATATGCTGGTCACTGTTACATAATTCACAGGGACCCCAAAATATGGAAAGATGCCTTAACATCTTGCAGGAAAGAGGATGGGGATCTGGCGAGCATCCATAATGTTGAGGAGTACAGCTTTGTTATTTCTCAGCTTGGGTACCGTGAGTATTTTTTTACAATAGTATACAGATATTTATACTAGGAAAATAAAGAGTTTTGAATATCTTTTACCTACTAATAAAAAAAATATTAAAAATAATTGTCCTGATTGCAAGGTGTAAAAGGAGTTCAATTTTAAATTTAAAAAATCTCTAGAAGAAAAGACCCCAATAAGAGCATGAAAAGAAAACAAACTCTGCTGTTACAGAAGAGCTGTGATCAATGTTGCGAACTGCAGCATCTCCAGACTTCTATTTCTTCAGGTCTGCTTCTGTCTCCTCTTATACAGATTAAAGCAATTTTCAACCCTTTCAGAAACTGGAAGGATTTTTACTGTTGGTTTACAAAGATAGATGAGATGAAGCACAGTTTGTTGGTCCAAGAGTGTTTGGAGAAACCTAGGTCCTATTACCAGCACTGCCATGTCCTTATTTTTCAAATCACTCTGCTTGTGTTTCTTCTGAAAAAGGAAGCTGTCCCCAGTATGTGGATTCAGATGGGCCCCAAGTTAAATATGGTGCTTAGGAAACTAAATATGGTATTTAGGCAGTTTCTGAGCACACATATCAAGATGTTGCAGGGCAACTTAGGCTGCGGATCCTCTATGTTCTTTAGGGGAGATACAACCATGATGATGCTGAGGCAATTTTGTGGTTGCTGTTTCTTTACGTGAAGCTGATTTTGCACGTAGGATCACTTACTGCCTTTTGATGGGAGGACCATGTTCACACCTACATATACTTTGCAGTACCTGATTGTATGTGTACTTTTATTGCCAGGTAAGTGTTAGTTAGTTTGTCCTTCACTGAAAGTGCAGCAAGTTGCTTTGTGCTGCAGCGTAACAGCATTCTTGGAGTAGTAATCAAAAAACAGCTCATCTGCTTTAGTTTTGTATCCTAGCCATCTCCATGGCCACTTGTGCTTG
The DNA here is from genome assembly GCF_000703405.1 of Apaloderma vittatum. Classification (NCBI taxonomy): domain Eukaryota; kingdom Metazoa; phylum Chordata; class Aves; order Trogoniformes; family Trogonidae; genus Apaloderma; species Apaloderma vittatum. The sequence goes on along the minus strand of NW_009717341.1, from coordinate 657 downwards.
TCTTCATGTTCCTGAAAGAATGATTTGTTCTTTCATGGACAACATACAACTTTTACTCTTTGAAACGAGATTTCTAGGAAAGGTGGGACCTCTTGATGAGACATTAGGACATTTGAAAGAAACTAGACTCCAAAGGAAATTAACTGTGTGTTCACCTTACTCCTTGGAAGCAGATTATTTCATAGTTTAATGCTTTTTCCAGAGACCTTTCCTGAACTGACTGTGCTGCACAGTTTTTGTAAAAGTGAGTGTTTCTGAAAGGCAAATAGTCCTGAAGGAAACCAAGCTTCTCATATATGGCACACTCATGGCAACAGACTATTTTGAAAGCATCCTTTTTAGAAGAGTAAAATTGGAACAATGGAAGAAGCCTTTTAAGGCAGTATATGACAGCATCAGATTGCCCTTGTTCATCACTGAGAAGAGAACACCGTGTATTGCAGTGCCTAGAAAATCTTGCCTACATCAGAACTCGGCTGCAGTAAGTGCTATACAGCAAGAACAAGTCTATCTTTGTGCCAAAAAATTCACAATCCCATGATAAAATGAAGAAGGGGTACAATGAGATGAGTATCGTCATAGTAGCCAGGCTTTTGTTGGCATCTCCCACAAAGGAGAACTTTAGGGAGGAACCACCCAGGGTAGAAGCAGAACAGG
>NW_009717340.1:10761-11511 GCF_000703405.1 Apaloderma vittatum | reverse complement strand
TGGCTCGAGGAACCCCAGAAAAAAACGGTCAAAACTGTCCGCCCGGAGCAACACCCACAGGTCCGTACCGCAGCTCAGCTCCACTTTGATTGTTCTACTATCAAAGGTCTCTACTATATACCAGGTAGTTTACTGGCCTTTTAAGTGCTTGCCTTCTAACAAAGACTTACCCTCTTAGACCTTTTGTTCTGTGGGCAGCGGCTAGCCTCCCGGAGGCTTCTTAAACCCTGAGGGCACAGTTAACAGCTGATTAATGTTAACAGGTGATTAACACCAACAGCTGATCAACGTTATCAGCTGATTAACCTTGTTTAAAATCCCCGCCACTGAGGGTGGCTCCGCCCACACTCTCTCGGGTGCCCGCCCCCAAGCTGCCGGTGCTGGCCCAGGCCTGGTCGCTGTAGCCGGCTTAAAAAAAGCCCTCAAAAGAGCTTTTTGTCAGCCTTTTTTAGCTTAAGATTCCTTCCCCAGTGCAGTCTTACCTGCTCTGAAGCTGGTCTCCGCAGCAAAACCTTGGTAGGGACATATTTGCAGTGTCAATGAATGTCATTTGTGTTCATATGGAAATTGAGAGTTGCTGTATGAATGCTTAGCAAATAATATTCTGGCTGTAAACAAGACCTTTTCTGCCTTTTATCCTTTTCCTTCAACAGGGAGCCTAGGACCTAACTCACTGCCTGTGCAGTAGCTGATGGCCTGGTGTCACTGTCCTAATGAGGAAACTGGAGGTTACGAAGGCAAGTGAGACAG
>NW_009717340.1:0-10735 GCF_000703405.1 Apaloderma vittatum | reverse complement strand
AGGAATGACAGATGCCTTTCAGCTGGAGAGGTAACAAGGTCTCTCAGCCCAAGCTGAGGAAGTTCCTTCCCATGGAGGAGGAGTGAAAAGACAATGTTGAACTTAAATTCCTACTTGATGGCAAGTAGTGGTGAGGAGAATAAAACCACAACTGCTTGTTTTCAAAGAAGTGCAATAGGAAAGGGGGCAAGAAGTGGGACCTTTCATTGTCCTGTGAAATCTATGTGGCTTGGTGAGACTTCCTCTGTATGTGCTCTTTGCCTTCATTGCTCTTGGTATCTTGAAATTGGAGAAGTGTTTCCTTTTATTTGTGTACTACATTAGATTATTTGTGATTCTCTGTTCTGCAAAGCAGAGACTGTGGTTAACAACTGTGAATATTCAGAATAATTGAACAGTTCTCTAAACTCTTATTGAAACTGAGGTGGGTTAATATTGCTTGTGGGTGAAGGGAATGTAGAATATTCCAACAACCAGCTGATTTAATTGAAACTGCTGATGGTCTTGTTCAGCTGCTGGCTTTCTAGGTTTGTGGAGACTCCTCTGTACTCCCAGGTTGCTCAAATTGCACTCACAAACAGGATCCTTTGAAAGTCGACGCTGTTGTGACCAAAAGCAGTGGAGCTGCTCCTCAGAGACATGAGTTACTGCACAATGTCTGAAATTTTTTTTTACCTCTGCTTCTGGTGGTACTGTAAGACAGACACTACCGTATTGTAGCATTTCCTCATCAAATCTGATTTGATTCTACTGAATTCTTTGCAAGCATCTGGACTAATTAAAGTGTGCTGTGCTCTTAATTGGTTAAAATGGCTTTTAAACGAATTCTAAGATGCCTTTGGCTTTTGGGAGATAAAATCCTATGCATCAGTACGATCATATTCAGTGTTGCTCTCTGTGTCAATGCAACTAATCAAAACTTGTCTGCCTGTGCCAAATTTAATTAGGCTTAGGGAAAAGATTTAAGTGATAAGAGCATACTTCTCCCCAATACCTGGTTACAGTAAATTTGTACAGTTTGACTCAAAACCAGTGCTTTGCTGAGCTATTATGTTGCAGCATCTGTCCTTAAAATGCACGCGAAAGAGTCAGGTAGAGAGGCAGCATGCTGAGAGAAACCCAGTGTAAATAATATGAAGAAACAGATTGATTTATGTTTCTAGCATTCTGCTTCTCTGCAAAGGGTCAGGCACTCTTAACTGGCCTCAGAAGCGTGGCTTGCTTCTAGCATGGCTTTGTGTCTGGAGATGGAAGATACAAGGGAGATTTGTTGGGTTTTTGAAGCCATGCTGTTGTTAGGTATTTAGATTTTTAAAGATGAAAGTTTTTACTGAACAGTTGAAAAGCTTTTCACCACCAGGTAGGCTGCTGTACTTTTGTCTGACTGGGACTGAAGCATGACCCTTTCCATGCTTGCTTTTCAAAACATCTGGGCGGGTATGATGCAATTTGGCATATTTGATAACATATTTAGTAGAATTTTATTTTGGGCCTTCTGGTTGATAATGAAAGAAACTAAGGAGTAAAAGTATGCTGGATATTTTCCTCTTTTGGTGTGCTGTATGTCAGAGATTTGAGCTAATGAATCTCCTTTTGGATTGGTACCTGACTGGGGGAGGCTTAAAATGAATAATAACAGCACACAGGCTTTTTATGGAAACTTTAGGATTTAATGTGCATGTATGACATGACTTGACGTAGAGTGGAGTTGTGCAGCATTCAAGAGGAAGAAATCAAAATGCTTAATAGAACATCTTTGTTCATATTTTTAAGACTGAATGCTTGACCTGTATTTCCCAGTTTCTGTGGAAAGTAAAAATACTGCGTATGGAGTGATTAGGGAAGGTGGAGTATTTCAGGGAGGGTGAAGCATTTTGGGCAATGAAACCATAGTGGTTGTTTAAAGAAAAGGTAGAGCTGAGAGGATAAGTTCAGTTCTCATTTCAATTCAGTTTTTATTGGGGAAAAAACCACCCGACATTGCAACAAATCTCAGCATCTCAGAGTATCTTATTTTCCTTATCCTGGTGTTACAAGTGTGACTGTGTTACTTTAGCTTCATTCACCTCCTTGTGCCATGGATTTCCTCTTTTGAAATACATTATTTTCTTTCTCGCTGCCTCACACCTCGTTATGTACTCAAATTGCACTTCTAAACCCTGATGCGAGGCCTTATTTTGAACTGCTTGTCATGTCCTTAATTTTCATACAGGCATGTGTACTGACATACTTGATATGGCTACTTGATGATGTAATTATCAAGCAGAGAATTCACTCTAGCCATAGAATAAATAAACAATGGTAGAGGGCTGGTTTTAATGCTAGTGAGGTTTTTAAAACCATGAAGATAATGCTTTCTGAGTAGGTGAGCTGTTAGAAGTCCATGGCTAGTACAGTGTGAGAATAATTTTCTTTAGAGGAATGTAGCTGATTCTATTCATACAGAAAATGAATAGCTTCAAAACATGGGGGGGAAAAAAAAGTGAGGACAAATTGATTCAGTCCTGATTCCCTGGAGGGAATTCCTGTATAACTGGAAGACGGTATCACTCAAATTCCATCCATGTTTCTATAGGATCTTTAAATCTACATGTAGAAATCTACGGTAAGGATATTTTGATGGTTCTGTTCTGTGTAATCCTTAAGTCATTCTCTAGTAGTACTGTCTGCTCTTTTTTGTAAGGTTCATGTTGGGGGGAGGGAAATATCTCTTATCTCCTAAATTTTACAGTACTTTTTGTAGAAATTCATCATTCCTACAACATAAACAAGCAGATTTTTTTTATTAAACGTATGACTAAATTGATTAGAAGAAATTTCATAGAACAGTACATTCTGCATAGCTTGGAATTTGCCATGTGTTTTCTGTCTTTCAGTGTGCCTTTGTCAGAAAGGAATTATTCAGTATTTAATGTTGGGGGAGGGAGCGTTTTCACATAAGTTAACTACCCATGCATTGTGAATATTAACAGCAGAGGCTGGTGGCAAGATGTGTACTGATTAAAAATCCCTCTCTAGGCAGTCTATACACTCACTGGCTAACTTAACTCTCTTTGTACTATTGGTTCGGGACAATCGCATGTACTTGTTTTCATACACTTTGTCTCAGCTGTTATGGGTCTTTGAAGTAGTGACTTTCTGAAGTAACTTCTCAAATTCTTTTATTCCCCTGAAATTCCACAGACAAGTGCAAAAACTGCCCCTTGTTATCTCATTGCTCCTTAAGTCGCTAATATTTCTTTAAAAAGGATGCAGAGACACCTTGTGTGCCATAATAAGACAGTGGGCAGAGCATGTGATAGCCAAAACCTGAAAGATTAATACAAGTTCTGCCACTTGGAAACTGCCTTGAGGGATACAGCTCTTGTATTTCTTGCAGCTTGCTGTCAAACAAGCTTGACTGAAAAAAAGGTGCAGCCAACCAAACCTTGGTTCTCCTGTTGTGCTGGTGTGGCATTCAATGTTGACACGTGTCCATATAGCTAGTAATTGTGAAGTGAATACCAACAGCATGATGTTTGTGGCTGGGCAAAACTATATGATGTGCTGAATAGAATGGTTCAAGTAAAATTTTTTGAAATACCTCCGTTGGAATTTCAACAGCCCTCGTTCCTCGAGTTACTTGCTTTGATTTTGTCTTATCAACAGCAGTTTCCAATCTGTACTGGATAAGGCTCACAACCTGAACTTCGACAGAGTTCAGATTTCCAGGTGGTCTTTCAAATAAGCATTAACAAGTTTAAATAGGTCTTACTATTACTTATTTAATTTTGTCATGATCTTACTGATGAATCACACTTTGTGTGACTTCAAGTATGTGCCATATTATACTTCTTCAGAATTGTCCATTTGTTCCACTGAATCAGGAATAAATAAAATATTTTCTGTTGATGTTACTTGGACTTCAGTGTTCTGCCTGGCTGGAGGGGAAGGCTGTTTTTCTGAGGCCAGAGAGCCTCTGCTGCTGCATTATCTTTTTCCTTGAAGTAAGGCCTAGAAATATGGGCTAGAAAAACCCTCTTGGTCTGGATTCATCTTGCCATCTATTTTTTTGAGAGTAGCTCCAGTACTCAGTTATTCAAAGGGAGCTTATAAGCCTGGCTACTTTCTGCAGGCAGTTTCCCCCATATTTCCCCAGCATCCAAAGTTGTTGTGTCAAGGGTACTATCCTTGTCTTCTTAGTCTACTACAACAGCACTTACAATGTACAGACTCCTTTCAAATACACGCTGGGTGCTCTGTAGAATGTGGAAACAAAAGCAAGCCTTTGGATGGCTTCCAGAAATACTTTGTTGATATATGTGTAATTGTTTCTGTAAAGCAGGAGTTGGCCAACAGTATGAAAATATTAAATCTCACAGTTCCATATTATTTCTTTGTAGTGCTAGACCTTATAATGTCTTTTAGTATAATTGTTTCAAGTGATGAAATACTGTTCTCTACATCCAGCTGAAACCCAGCTGACAGATTTGTGTCACATAATATATTGAATTTGACTGTTCCTATATTAAAAATAACTTCTGCCCCCAAGAAACAGTTCGAGGAACTTAATATTGCTGCAATATTTTGATCCCTAATTTGTAACATATAAACATGCTTATTTTTAAATAGAATCTTGTTCTTTAACAGAATCTGAATTTCACCCTGTTCTGTTTCACAATGCAAAACTTCAGAAACCATTTCATTCCCATGTTTCTTATGTCAGAGGATTGTATGTGGACTTTCAAATGGAGGACTTTGTATTGAAAAGGATTGATGGGAATGATGTCTCCTCTCTCTCCTTTCTCTTTCTTTCCTCCCCAGTCGTGATTCTGAGAACCTGCATGTGTAGGACCGTAGGCATGGCCAGTTCACATGGCGTCAAAATGTCGCCATTCTGGCTGATAGCTTCTGTCCCTGGCTGCATCGAGTCTCTGTTTCTGTGCAAGTCCTTTAAGAACTTGTGTACCCAAAGCTGGTGCTGGAATTCTAACAGACAGAAATTTTAGTTGTCATAGAGTCACTTAGCAACAAGGAAGTACCTTTGCAAGAGGATGTTAAAATGATGAGCTAGTGGGGCCTGATATTTAAGCTGTCTTAGCTTTCAAACATCGTACTCTTCTGAAGCTGCCAGTCTGGGCAGTGGAGAAGCATCTCAAATATGAATTATGACCTGGAGGTACTGTGCTACTCTGTACTATAGTGCAATCTTAAAGTTTCTTCTAAACCCCTGAGAACTGTGGAAAAGAATCATAGAATCATGGAATGGCCTAGGTTGAAAGGGACCTTGGAAATCATTTAATCCAACCTCCCTGTCATGGGCAGGGACGCCACCTCTCGACTAGACCAGGCAACACATGGGGACCGAGCAGGAATCGAACCCAGGAACTCGGTGTTGTCATTGTTGTCAGCACCGCGCTCAACCCACTGAGCTAACCAGCCCATAGTTTGAATGAAGATAATGCATTTTGTAACCAGACTTTGTCATGGAATGCTCAAGTCTGTTCATTGCTGGAGTTACTTGAGCGGCCATAAAGGTTATGTACCTCCTTATAAGGGGGAAAAGGTGACAGCGTGAAAGACATTGTGCTGTGCAGATTGAAGTGCTAATGTACCTGGAGCTTGGGGCATTTGATTTTTTTTTTTTTTTATTTGCAGTTTTGATGAACCTTATGTCAGGAAAAAGAGATTTAAAATCTGGTTGGGTACTTTGAAGTGTGAACTGTTGTAAGAAAGTGCATGAATTTTTGTCAATAACTCACCTAAAGTCACGATCACATCATGTTGTCAGCTGCTAGGCATCGTTTGGAGTGCAGCATTGAGCAGTTGTTGCTTTCCATCAATCAGAAAGCAGCGTGAGTATTTGTTTATAGACTTATATGAAAAAGACTCAAAATAATGTTTCCTAGAAGCCAGCTGTTTTCAGTCATTTTCTTTTTAACTCATTTGGAACTTCATCTTGCAAGTTATCTTACTGCTTAGAAGCAAAAATATTTGTGATATACCTGTGTTTGTAAAAGATAAATGGTAACAGTGGTTAATGTTCTTTATGATGTAAAAAGCTCACAATTTAGGAAGCTGCTCTGCTAAAGGCAAGGCTTGTGAGTTCATCAGTTACTTTAGTGTCTGTTGTGGACATGAATGAGTCTTAATATGCTGAAGAAGCAGACTGAGAAACAACTTTGTACTTTAGAAGTATGTATCTGCAAACACTTCCAATAAGCTGCAGGTTTGTTAAAAAACCCCCAAACTCCAAAACACTAACTAACCTGAAATATTAAATATAAAAGAAATTCTTAACATGGGCTTCAAAATGTTATGTGGGGCATTCATCACTTTGCTGTGGGATTAACTGTAAGCAAAACTGGGCTTCACTGTGCATCTTCATTGGTGGGTATGGTGACCTTGACTCCTTCCTTTCAGTGGAAAGAAGACAAAGCAGTCAGGTATGCAGGTGGTATATGAATTATCTGGCTGATAAGTCTCTCTACATGAACTGCAAAAATCTAAAAGATTTTCATGTGCTTGTCTTCCTAAAAGATTGTTGTAAGAATGAGTGTTTAAACGTTACAGGAAAAAAAATCGAGAGGTTTGCAAAATAGAGACACTATGCAACTGCACCATTTTAAAGAGAAAGATGCATGTAAAACTCTGTTCTGTTTCGCTTACTTGCATCTCTGCTCTTTATTCCTTTGCATTTGCTCACTTGCTTTTTGTTTTGTTCTTGTGAATTTAATCACTTACTGAGACATTAAATGTATTGTTAAAACCAGAGGGCCAGAATCTTGTGTAGGAACGATGACAGGAACAGAATTTGAAAAATGAAGATCTATATTTATGTTTATTTAAAGTTCAGTTTAAATGAATGCCTGTTTTATAAACAGCATAATTTAATTTATAAATCTGACAGTTTCCCAGAACTGGGCAATAGTTTGCATTTTGTTGGTTGTGCAGTGCCATCTAGTGACTGCTCTCATGAAGATGGGGAGAAATTACCAAAGAAAAATAGTGGAAAGAGCAGATACCATGGGTTGGACGGTCTGGTGATTCAGAGATGCTAAAAGACTGCTTTGTGGAAGGTCGAGTGAGCTGAAATCTGATCCCTTGTACCTTGAGACAAGACCACTGCAAAAAATCCTCCTTGTGTGCGAGCAATGTTGGAGGTGATGTGAGCTGGGTAAGAGAAGGGTAGCTTTCTTTCACGGCTAGACACAAATCTGTATCACTTGTGATATTTCCTATTTCAGTTAGCAATTGAGTTACCTTAAGATCTTTGTTAACACTTTCTTTTTCTCTCTTACAAATGCTGTAATAATCTTTAAGTGGAGGTAACTCAGGGTTCATTTTTCAGTGAAGGTAAGGCTTTACACAGTATATATACCTACTTTTCTTCTCTGTTTCTTTGCAGCTTGATCACATACTGTCCCCTCCACCTATGCCTTTTCGAAAATCCAGCAGTCCTGAAGTCTCTTCTGGTCCTGGAAAGTCCTCTAAATTTAAGAGGCAGCTGAGTGAAGATGGGAGACGACTCAGAAGAGGAAGCCTTGGAGGAGCTCTGACTGGTGAGTTTGGGGTGCGTGTAATGTCAGATCAAGATTTACCTGCGGTGAACCTGATGGCACTGGACCCCGGGTATTTTGCCTTGTGGCCCAGCTCTTTGGAGGAGGTGCGAGCTCCACCTGGAGTTTCCATAAAGTCTCTTCCTCATGGGTTCCCCTAGTTCCCAGTGGGGTGAGCTTGTGTTTGAGGCTATGCCCCATATGGTGTGTTGATAGGTGGCTAAGCTCATCCTGAAAATAACCCATTACTTGAAGTTCTCAGGAGTACTGCATTTATCTTCCTGAGTTACTTTGGCAGATTAATGGTTGTCTGAGATGTGCTTACATGCATTCATCCATGGGATCACATGCATCTTGTTCCTCAAGGAGCTGAAATGCATAGATGCTCCCTTTAGACTTGATTTCATGAAACGAAAAGCAATTTGGCTTCATTTATCTGGTGGAGTCCTTGCAGGGAGAGGGGCGTTACCAGCTAAGCTTTGACTGTGGACGACAACATCTCTTCCATGGAGCCATGCAGAGGTAGCAGGATGCTTGAGGAGGACACACACCCTCCCTGCTCCGATACCATCTGTGGAAGCTGCCAGATGCTGACATTGTGATTGTGTCCTTGGAGCTGTATGGCTGCAGTGGTCACTGAAGAGTGATTGTTTTTGAATGTAGAGTGAAATTAATGTGATAGCATTGGGACGGGTTAACTGGCAGTTGCTTTGCATATCTCAAGAATTTTTAAAAATTCACTAGAAGGTAGCAATTAGACATATTCCTGAAGTGCACAGTTTCTGACACTTTGAAGAATGTGTTGTGAAGAACAAGATATTGAGTACCTGGTGAGAGGAACAATAGATTTCGGTGAGTTTAGTGCAAGGAATAAATTTGAGACTCAATGTCTTATCTATTCAGGTGATGTTGATTGGTGAAATTTGGGTTAGAGAAAGTTGAAATGGCATTTTCTTGAGATGTGATTGTCTTCCAAGTTCTGTGCTTAGAGGCCTTCTATTCAAGGATGAAAAAATGTTGCCACAGTGGATAGAGCTGACACTTACGCCATAAATGTCTGGGAGGTGCTTTTAAAGTACTTCCTTTTCTCAATCCCTTCTTACTCCTCTCTATGTCCTTATGGTGGAAGAAGCTCTAAGAAACTATTGCAATACTTCTCTGTCTGTAATCGGCATCTTAGAATCACCTACAATGTTTGTAATGAGTGATAAATAATACTTTTTAGCATTAGTAATGTAAAAAATTGTCATACTTGATGTGAAGAATAGACAGTTGTCACATCAGCAGATAACTGTTACAATGATTTTTAGTGTAACTAGGGTAAGATTTGCTGATTCCCTTACTTTTTATCAACAGTTATATTGATTTTTTAAACAGCATAAGAGTATTTGTGATGTGTATGGGCTTTCACGAAATTTAGTGACTTTCAGGAGTCTGAAGTGTGTATTTTTATAACCATATTACTGAACTCTTTGGCTTCTCTAAAAACCTGAAATGTAGGCCAAACAAGTGTTTTACTGAAAATAAAATTACCAGCACACAAATTACTGTTTCAGCAGTAGTTGACGTGGTTTGTTTATTTGTTTTGTTTAACTGTAAAGTAGAGTGGTGGTCTTTAAAACTTGAATTTTCCTGTTTAAGCCCTCCAGATAAAAAGGGAGAAGGCAGCCTAATGGAAAAACAAACTAAGTAAATGTGCTCTGCTGCTGTAGTTTCTGGTCTTTATTCTTAAATTAATGTTTGAGGCCTTTATAAAGTGAAGTGGATATGCTTTTTGTTTGCTTGTAGTATCTTGTGCAGAGTTTCATGCCAGGATTTGGGAATATAGCGTGCAGTGATGTTAAACTGCTTTATTACTAATCATAGAATCATGGAATTGTCAGGATTGGAAGGGACCTTAAAGATCATCTAGTTCCAACCCCCCCGCCATGGGCAGGGACATCCCCCGCTAGATCAGGCTGCTCGGAGCCCCATCCAGCTTGGCCTTAAAAACTTCCAGGGATGGGGCTTCCACCACCTCTCTGGGCAACCTGTGCCAGGGTCTCACCACCCTCATGGGGAAGAACTTCTTCCTAACATCCAATCTGAACCGATCCATCTCTAGCTTCAATCCATTCCCTCTAGTCCTGTCACTGCCCGATATCCTAAAAAGCCCCTCCCCAGCTTTCTTGTAGCCCCCTTGAGATACTGGAAGGCCCTTGGAGCCTTCTTTTCTGCAACTCTCTCAGTCTGTCCTCACAGGAGAGGTGCTCCAGCCCTCTGATCGTCCTCGTGGCCCTTCTCTGGACATGCTCCAGCATGTCCAGATCTTTCTTGTGCCGTGGGCTCCAGAACTGGATGCAGTACTCCAGGTGAGGTCTCATGAGAGTGGAGTAGGAGGGGAGAATCATCTCCCTCGACCTGCTGGCCATGCACCTCTTGATGCAGCCCAGGACACGATTGGCTTTCTGGGCTGCAAGTGCGCACTGATGGCTCATGTTGAGCTTCTCATCTACCAGTACTCCCAAGTCCTTTCCTTCAAGGCTGCTCTCAAGCCAGTCACTGCCCAGCCTATACCGGTGCTTGGGATGGCCCCGACCCAGAGGGAGGACCTTGCACTTGGTCCTGTTGAACTTCATGAGGTTGGCCTGGGCCCACCTCTCCAGCCTGTCAAGGTCCCTCTGGATGGCATCCCTACCCTCCAGGGTGTCAGCCGCCCCACACAGCTTGGTGTCGTCAGCAAACTTGCTGAGGGTGCACTCAATGCCACTGTCCATGTCGCTGACAAAGATGTTAAACCTGGTCCCAGTACTGATCCTGGGCCCAATCTTGTTTAACATCTTTGTATTGATGTAGTTTAAATGAACCTTACTACCCTAAGGTGTTGGTATATTAAAATAGTTTAAATATATTCACAGCTTTTGTGTTACTGTTTAAATTAATCATTCTGATGACAGAAGGTTCTTAATATTCTTTTGTGATTTAAGAAAAAATGTATTTTTAAGAAACTGTTGCAGATAGAGAACTATATCCTAGAATTGTTTCAAATACACAGTAATCTGAAGTTAATAATTTCAGTGTTACCTTGGACTTGTATTTACCTACCTTTTTTTACGTGAGTTTTGGGTGTGATTTTTAGTGCTCAGGAGTGGCTCTCTGTTCTGGTTTTAAACAACAAGGATCACAGTATCTGTCCTGGGTTTAGCTAAAACCCAGTC
>NW_009717339.1:0-2930 GCF_000703405.1 Apaloderma vittatum | reverse complement strand
CTGTACTCAGCACTGGTGAGGCCGCATCTTGGGTATTGTGTTCAGTTTTGGGCACCTGAGTATAAGAGAGATATCGAGGTGTTGGGGCGAGTGCAGAAGAGGGCAACAAAGCTGGTGAAGGGCCTGAAGAATAAATCTTACCAGGAGTGATTGAGGGAGTTGTGACTGTTCAGTTTGACAAAGAGGAGGCTGAGGGGGGATCTCATCATGCTCTACAATTACTTGAAAGGACTTGAAAGGAGGTTAGTGCTGGTCTCTTCTCACAGGTAATTAGGGACAGAACCAGGGGGAATGGTTGCAAGTTGCAACAGGGCAAGTTTAGGCTGGACATTAGGAAGAAATTCTTCACAGAAAGAGTGGTCAGACACTGGAATAGACTGCCTAGGGAGGTGGTTGAGTCGCCGTCCCTGGATGTGTTTAAGTGTCGCTTAGATGTGGTGTTGGGTGATATGGTTTATGGGTGAACATGTAGTGTAGGGTTATTGATGATCCCAAGGGTCTTTTCCAACCTGAATTGTTCTAGGATTCTATGACTGCACAGCAGAGATAATGAGATTATTCACCTAAGTGACATGATGAAGTTCCTTTGAACTTCTAACACTACCCCAGCTGTTCTTCCCCTCTGGGAATGTTGTTTCAACATCTGAGGTTAAAATTCTTTATTTATAAACAAGTGAAAGGGGAAAAAAATTCTTCCTTTCTTGTTTTGTTGTATGAGTTTATTAGCATGTCCTTTGCAGTGTTTTTATATTAGCTTTTAGCTGTTATGTGGAATTACAGAGTCAATGATGGAGGGAAGGGTGTCTCAGCCAGAGAATATATTCTGTGGGCCCCTGCTTAAAAGACCGGCATGTAAAAAAGCCATCTAGCACTGCTTGCAATGTAGCTGAGAATGACAGGAAACAACTGTGTGACCAAAGGTAGGTAAGCACAATATGTCATAAAAGCCTAGTGGTACTTGACACGAGTCTCAGACTTTTCATCAGTCTTTCACAATGTGTTTGCTCTGATTTGAGCTGTCATGGCTCTAGATGTATTTATGACAAGTTACATAAATTTTTTTCCTGCAGTTGCACTGCCCACGCAGTAAAAATTTCCTCAGTAGAAAACGGAAGAGACAGTGGTTTGATGGAACAGCTTAGCGAGATAACATGAAATAGCATAAAAGTGATGTTACACAGTGGTGAGCTTTTTCTTTGTTGCATTTGGGGAGTGTTTTGTTTCTTTGTGACAGGCATGACTGCCTCTGATTTTTTCTTTTCTTACAACCTACAGTCAAATACCACAGCATATCTTGGCTGATTTCTCTGGTGCCAGAACTGCTACTTACTGGTGTTAACCATCCATCACACCTTTCTTTTGAAGACTCATCCTGAAGGGTCGAGATTCAGTAAAGGGAGAGGAGGAAGATCAGGATATATGGAAGTGTATCTCTGTGGGAAGGGTGGAAGGTGCAGGGAGGAATCTGCATACTTCTAGGCTGGGGTTAAGGAACAGTTCAGATAAATTTACCTTGCGCAGAGGAAGCTGTCACTGTAGGGTGCTGGTGAGGAAAAGTTAGGAGGGAATAGAGACACTGAGGAAGTTTCAGTCCAGTTTCCATTCTTCTGCCACACAGGAGACAAGTATTCTGACCTTCAGCTCTCTCAAGACTTTAGGCAAGCACAGAAGTGTTTTTATTAATCCAGAGAAAAGTTACCAGCACGTCAGAGCTCCAAGCGCTCCAGTGGCTTAACAGAAGTGTGACTTTCCCAGCTCTGACAAATAGCTATGGTGGAAAAATACCATACTCCAGCCAGCGCATTGGTTCTGGGGTGCTGCTGCTAGTCCTTGTCTTCTGGTCTCGCTTTTTATAGGATGAGAATGTACCTGTCACCTCTCAATCCACATTTACAAAAGCCTTAATGCCGTAGTTGCAGTTTGCTGCGGTTCATGTCTGAACTCTTCTCTCTCAAAGTCTCTGGCGAGTTACAGTTTCTCATCATTCACCCTCTCGGCTACAGTTTGAAGTGAGCCATCGGGGCTTACTGTGAAGCTGCAACTAGGACTAAGCAGAAGAGAGTGTGATTTATGTGAAAAGCATGTTAGAGGCTTTCAGTAAAGAGAGGGATAGAGGAGGATGTTACATCAGCTCACTTGGAGAGTCCCACAGCGGACTTAAAAGGAAACACTAATGCCACAGTCTAACTTTCTGTTGTAAACTCGCAGACTGGGAGAGCAGTCATGTTGGGTTAGATGGTTTTAGTGAGGAAAACAGAAACTGAGCATGAAGGAGATTCTGACTGCAATACTTAATAAAAAAAAAATTTTGATCGAAAACTCAAATCTGCAGGTAGCATTTTCCCTCTGAGGGAGAGCTCTATGAAACGTTCTTCTTCCTTCCTTTTTCTCTACTCGGATAGATTTTCTTTTGTCCCTGTGCCCACAGGCATGTATTTCGGAGAGGCACTTCCCAAAGGAGCGCCTTCTCTCCTGCCCCGGTGCTAAGGCCCTGCTGAGCAACACCTGCATCTGAGCGGATACAGAAATAAGCGTGTGTGCGCATTCCTTCCACAAAAAACAGCCAAGCATTTGAAACGCCTCAACTCCGCAGTTCTGTGTTTTGAAACATGCTTTAAATTTCTAGGACAAATACAGCTTCCAGCCTGCGGTGACCAGGACTGGGGCACCGGTGGGGGGGATGACGATTTCCCTTCCCGGACGAGCCCCCCTCCCCCCCACGGCTGCCGTGACGTGACTGCCAGCAGTCGCTACCTGTGTGGGGTGTCCCCCTTTTCACTTTAACCTTTCTCTCATTTCACCAACATATCCCTAAGATGGAAAACCACAGAGGGGGCGTTATGTTTACAACGCTTCACAGTTTCTAAATTCGGGCCAAACGCTGCTGCACGACGTCACGCCTTGCTGGGCCCTGGCCCATCTGGCTGTGC
>NW_009717338.1:1836-4446 GCF_000703405.1 Apaloderma vittatum | reverse complement strand
GCAACAGGATGCTCATAGCCTGCAAAGGAGACGAGAGAACAAAACAGCGCTAAAGCAGACCAACAATGCTCTGCTCTGTCTTATTTTATTTTATTTTTATTGCTCTTGGCTCGCCTCCAGCTCCCAGTGACAAGTCCTCTCAGCTTTTTTCAGCTAGCAGCGGTCTTTTCAAGTGGCCGGGCACCCGGGGAATGTACAGTGTGGCAACTGAGCTCAGGCTTCAGCCTGTACTGGAGCCCAGAGCTCCCTGCTCAGCTCGAACGCGGCAGCCGCGACGTCCCTCCCAAGCTGCTTCCCCAGGCAGAGAAATGCAGCCGGGGCGGAGCTGACTCACACTACAAGCAGGGAGTCCCAGCAACAGGATGCTCATAGCCTGCAAAGGAGATGAGAGAACAAAACAGCGCTAAAGCTCATTTCTCTTAATTTGACTTTGAACTCAAAGCAGCAACCGTGGGCAGAGCAGCCAGCAAGTAATGGCCCTGCTGGGATCTCTTGGCCTTGGAACATAATAACACAACGCCGGGAGAGTCCCCAAGCGCCCACGTCCTTCACAAGGATCCTTCACAAGACAAGCTACGCTAATCTGGAACAAAAACACGAATCCAGTCTTTTCTTTCTGCAAGGAGCGCTGGGTCCAGCAGTGATCCTGGACAGTGGAGACCAACTTGGCAGCAATCTTTGCAGGCTTGTCACCAAGGCCACAATTTGAGTCCCTTCCCACCCTGGAAAGAACATCTGGAGACTTAAATCTGAATTTGGAAGCACGGAGCCCTCCCAGGTCACAGATCTATCCTCAGGTTGCCTAAGGTTTGTCGTTCGCACTCTAGGCTGGTGGTTTCTTGCAACAAAGCAGCGGTTCCACATTTCCAGGTGTTGGGTGGTAGCAGTGGAGCCAGAACAACGCTGCAAGGAGCCTGATGGGCAGTGACATTGCAAACAGGGCTGAGCAGAGACACAGGTTATCCCTGGGGCATCCCAGATGGGAGGAGTCAAGGAAGGAGAGGTTTGCCTTTCCGGAACTGCAAGAAATTGTTGTTCTAAGGACACCTTTAACTGCTTTTTTCCAAAGTTGCCCTCCTCTTGCAGGCTACAAATTATCTGAAACCAGCAAGGGTTTCATTTAGATCCTTGAACTACTCTGGCGAAGAGACTATGTTGAAGGCCACAGGGTGTTTAAAACACACACACCCATACAAAAAAGAGACTGCCTTGTACTTGTTTTATACCTGGGGCCATTTGTCAATGTATGGAATCAGCATCCTCAGTCTGGCTTCCACAGCATCTCTCAGGAACTGATCTGTAGGCTTCTTCCTGGGTGAGAAAAACAAAATATAAATATGAAGAACGCCCGAGCGTTACGTATCCTCCACCTGCGCCCCAGGTGGCATCTCCATCTGCTGAGGAAGGTGTCTTTTCACGCCCGATACTCACTCTGCTTCGCCCAGCTGCACTCGGTTCTGTTCCTGCTCCAGCAGCTCAGACAGCTTGATGTTGCACTGAGACACAAAGTGCAGGACCAGTTCGCTGCCGTCGCTGTGAAACATCCCCGCGGCAGCACCAGAGAGACCCAGGGTCTGCAGGCAGGCAGGGAGAAGCACAGACTAGGTCATCCACGGCTAAGCACGACCCAGCTAGGATCGTTATTTATTTCATGAATGAAGTTGTATGAATTTAAACAAAGCAACACTGCATTAAAAAGCGCTTCCTGGACACGTTTTCTTCTCTTTAGGATCATGCCTTAGTTTAACTTTGCTGGGGTTTATCACAGAGTACCTGGGACACATTCCTGCCCGGTACCGTTTGCTGACTAGGGTGCATCGCCCAAGAGTATGTGGGGGAAGCATGCAGGCCTGGCTGTCTTTGGACTTCAGCTCCATCCAGTTTTCCACTGGTTTTTTGCTTCTCTCCCCACATACCTTGGCTCCCTCTGCAATGGCTTCTGCAGTCCAGCCATGTTCAGGCACAAACTCCAGCGCCGCTGTGAGGATTCGATGCTGCAGCTGCTCCTCGCTCTCATAGTCCTCAGACTCCTGGCCGCCCTGGCCAGTGTAACTATGAGAAGGTATTGGTACAGTGAGGGGAACGTCACCATCAAACGTCAGCAACCCGGCCTCTGCCGCTCACTCGCTGCCACCAATCTGTTTGTTTAGGAGAAATCTCGCCTTCTCCAGTAAAATCCTTCCCTTTCCAGAAAAAAAAGGATTCTTAACGAACCTTTGTAATGAGGAAAATAAGGGAGAGCTCAGTCTAGGTGCTTTTCTGGAGACCAGTTAGCCTTAGATTCCCCCTCCTTTTAAAAAATCCCTGAACTAGAAGCTTTTGCAACAAAGGCTTTATAGCTACAGCCACGTGGGTGCATTAAGAAAAGTGTGTCCAGCAGGGCCAGGGAGGTTCTCCTGCCCCTCTGCTCTGCCCTGGGGAGACCACCCCTGGAACCCTGGGTCCAGTTTGGGGCTCCCCAGTTCCAGAGAGACAGGGACCTACTGGAGAGAGTCCAAGGGAGAGCTACGAGGGGGATCAAGGGACTGAACATCTCTGCTGGGAAGAGAGACGGAGAGACCTGGGGCTGTTCAGCCTGGAAAGGAGACGGCTGAGAGGGGATTTATGAAC
>NW_009717338.1:526-1690 GCF_000703405.1 Apaloderma vittatum | reverse complement strand
TGGCCCAGGCTGCCCAGAGAGGGTGTGGAGTCTCCTGCTCTGGAGACTTTCCAACCCGCCTGGACACGTTCCTGTGGGGCTGCCCTGGGTGACCCTGCTCTGCCAGGGGGTGGCACTGGGTGAGCTCTAGAGGTCCATTCCAACCCCTGACATTGTGTGATTCTGTGATTCTATATTGTCTACATTTTGTGTAGATTTACACAAAATTCCAGGAGCAAAGGCTTGCGCTTTGTGGATCAGAGGTTTCCTCTTGAAAGCAAGTCTTCATCCTGTCTCCAGGACGGTGGCATTTGCATCATCACGACAAACCAGCTCTCCAGCTGCTGCAGTTCGAGGCTGCCTTAACTTCAGATCTCACTGCCTCTGAGCTTCAGATGGGAGTTTCAGGAAAGCAAAGCTTTCCGATCCCACTGGCAGCAGGACAGCGCGAGGGATAACTAGTGAGTTCCCTGGGGCGAGGGCCCTGAGGTTCCTGTTCAGGCTGACCATCGGCTGGATGTGAATCGAACTGCTGCCGAGAGGGAGATGCAAAGGGCTCCTTCTGCTCGCCGGAGACACTTCTCAGCACGGCTGAGGCCTGGAGAGCACGCTGGGGTGGGCAGAGCTGGCACCTGAGCGCTGAAAGAGAAACGGAGAGAGTCAGGGGTCTCCTCCCAACAAAAAGAAACACAGAAAGTTATGGTGAAGAAGAGCGTTGTGGGAAACACAGCTGGAAAGAACAGAAATTGGTAGAGAGAGTCTTTTTGTAACACTTCCGTGAAGCTTTTGTGAGGAAAAGAACTGCACAGAGGGCACGTGTCGCAAACGGAGAGGAGCTTCCCGGTCTCGGGCACGCAAACAGACGCTGGCTCCCCTGCAGAGTGCCCTCTTCTCCTTCTCAGTCCCCGGTGGAGGAGAGGAGGTAGAAGGCAACACGGAGGCCCGAGCTCAGGGCACGAGCCAAGCAACGCTCCGGAGAAGGAGCGGTCCTCACGGATACAACGGCAACACAGCCGTCCTGGTTTGAGCCAAACAGAACCAGTCCTGGTTGTGATATTTGCCTTTCAGACATGGCTACCCTGTCAGAAATTTTAAAAACTCCACTGAGGTTTGCATTGTTTTTTCCTGAGTAAGCTTGGGTTGCACAGCCCCTACTTTAACAAAATCACCAACCAGCACCCCCCA
>NW_009717338.1:0-306 GCF_000703405.1 Apaloderma vittatum | reverse complement strand
TGTTACTGAAACTGAGATCGGGCCTGGGCCTGGGCCTGGGCCGGGGCCTGGAACTGGAACTGGGACTGGGACTGGAAATGTTACTCAAACTAGGACTGGGCCTGGGCCTGGAGCTGTTACGGAAACCGAGGGTGGGACTCAGCCTGGGACTGGGACTGAGCCTGGAGCTGGGCCTGGGACTGGAACCGTTACTGACACTGGGATGGGGACTAGAACTGAGACTGGGACTGGGCTCCAGCCTGGAACTGGGCCAGGGCCTTGAACTGGGCATAGGGCTGTCCCAGGGGCTGTCGGTGTCACTCCCTG
>NW_009717337.1:0-565 GCF_000703405.1 Apaloderma vittatum | reverse complement strand
TCACTTGGAGGAGGAAGTTATCATCGAGGCATTCCGGGAATCTCCTGGATTGCTTATGCCCTGCTGTATTATTTCTCCAACAGATGTTGGGGTGGTTAAAGTCCCCCATGAGGACCAGAGCTTGTGAATGGGCTGCAACTCCTATCTGTCTATGAAGGACCTTGTCCATTTGGTCTTCCTGGTTCCGTTTGGTCTTTCCGGTCCATAAGTCTCTCTGTCTCATTCCCTTTTGCTTCCTCTTTGGGAAAGGAGAGGGGGTTAGAGAGTGTTTGTCTGTTTTTAGTGGCTGGTCCAGCCCTAACCCGTGACAAACACCTACTTTTTCTTTCACTCACAGAAGATTCTTAAGCAAAAAACCAAGTGACGGAGAGAGACTGAAATAGAAGTTCACACTAAAAGCAAATCCTGGGTAGGATAACTTTTATAGGGTAGGAATCATGGTGAGTGATAAGTGACAACAGGTGAGAGACTACAAGAGTCTATTTAAAATGCAAGCCTTAATCCAGGAGATTCCTGGAATGCATCGATTACAAGTTCCTTCTGCAAGTGATAGAGGAACCAACGA
>NW_009717336.1:0-3666 GCF_000703405.1 Apaloderma vittatum | reverse complement strand
AGCTGGGGGGAGGAAATACCTGCCACAAATAGCCATGAGATGAGGGTCTGTTGATCACATGCTATATTGTTTGGGGGTTTTTTGACCTTTGCCATTAAATCTTCTCTAATGGAGGTACCACTAGACTGATGAAACAACATTTAGTATACAGCTTTGCTCCCTTAAAACTGAATTACTATAGAACTTTAATTATATTGTAATACTTAGGAAGAGGGGGATGGTTAATCCTCAAAAATCATCTTCTTTATCTTTCTATACAAGTACAAATACTTATCTTCTTGGAGACAAGAGGGAATAGATGGATTTGAGCTCCTCTGAGCTGGTCATTGTGGATCAGAAATTGCATCCAAGCAGGAGGAAACAGATTGAAACTAGATTCCTCTGTGCACAGGGGTTCTGGAGAAAAGAGGAAATAATGTGCTGTGAGCGGCTATCTGAACGAGGGTGCTGAGAAGAGACTACAGTTCTAGATTGGCTGTTCAAAATCATGCTCCAAAACACCTGTCACATTGAATGAGTTGATTCTGTAGCCTTGTTGGAACTCTTTCAGAAGACCTCACCACAGCAGAGAAAGGTAGCTCGCAATTATCGCCTCTGTAGGAATCAGGCTAAGAGGACAGGACTTGGCTGCTCAGGGAAATAGAAGGAAAGGAGGTTGATGACACATGTAGCAGAACACGGGTGATCTGGGATAGTGCTATCATAGTCCTATTTTTGCTTTATTTTGACCCCAGTCAGTGTGGTTTTTTTATTCCCCCACCCTCCCCAATCAAGGGTTATACCTGAGAATTGGAAACAGGGATGTTTTTGAGGCAGGATGGTGAACTCCACCCTCCGTGGCAACTGTGAGAATCATACAGATGTCAGCAATCATGCATCTCTTCTATGAGGATAGGCTGAGAGAACTGGGATTGTTCAGCCTATAAAAGAGAAGAATCCAAAGATGACACTATATGTGCCTTCCAATACCAGAAGGGAACCTACAGTAAGGCTGTGGAGTGACTTTTTACAAGAGTGTCCACCAACAGGGCAAGGGGAAATGGATTTAAGTTAAAAGAGAATAGATTTAGATTTGATCTTAGGAAAAAATTTCTTCAGTACGAGGGTGGTAAACACACAAAAAAGAATGTTTCATCGACTTGCTAGTGTCCTCTCAATGACTTCATCTCATTTACAGTTGAAAACTGAAAAATATGCTAAGCAAAAAAAAAGCATATCTACATTTTTAGTGTGTTTCTATTATGCTTAGAACAAGGCTCATAGAGATACATTTTGTTCAAATAAAAATAATACTCTAGACTTTTAAGGCAGCCCAACTGCATTTAATATTAGTCAGGTTTTAGTATGTACTGTATAGATACTGGCTATCCATTGGATAAGCATATTGAATGATCAAATTATGACAGAACTTGGTTTTTTTTGAATTAATGGAAAAAAACGAATGTAAGAGAGAAGCAAAACAGACACTGAAACAAAACAAGTGCAAGTAGACAGTAGAAAAAGTGATAGAAAAAATCAGGAGAACCTTAAGGTGTGAGAAACAAAATCTGTTTCCAGTAAGAAAATTATGTTTTGTACTTCTGTGATATATTGATTTTCAAACCTTAGCCTCAACAGAAAAGTATTCTGATGAAGATTCTGTCTTAATCTTTGCTTAAACTGTTACCTCTCTTTCTTAAAATAAAGAGAAAGCATGAAGTCATGTTCCTAGCCATGGAATTATACTCTGCAAAATATTAATCAAGCCGGTGGTTTTACAAACCTAGTCGCATCACTTCGGCCATGCATATTTCTAGTCTTTTCTCTGGAACCATTCCAATGATGCCTTTCTGTTGTCTACCTCCATTTCCTCCCCAAAAAACTGAAGGAATGGAAAACAAAAAAAATAACAATTTTGTTATGTTCTTCCTTTCACTTTATAAACATTCCATCCAGAGTTCTCCTGATGTTTTTTTGCTCATTAATTATTTGCCCAAAAATTGTTTGGCTTTGGATTTGGGTTTTTTTTGTTTGTTTATTTTCATTTTCTTGTAAATAGAAAAATAGGCAGAATTATGTGCTACTGCAAGATACCTACACTGTTTAAGCGTTTCTGGAAGCACAGCCTGCACTGAGTTAAACCTGCAGCAGAATTCCCCAAGGAACAGTCTGCTCTCTAGAATTAATACAAGCTCAGCCCCTGTTCTGTGGTCTACTACAGCCGTATTCAGAAGTAATGTTTTGAGTTACTATTCACTATAGTGAAGTCTGAATAGAAGCACATCTGAGCCAAATGGAGTATTTTCTTTTATTCACTGGGCTTTAGCTCAGAAGCAAAAAGTTCCTTTTCGGCACTGAATTTCAGGCTCTCTTAATACATTTTTTCCAATGCCAATGGCTTTTATACTTTCAAAAGAGATACTGCAGTTTCTTCTACCAATGCTGCTCCAGCAGAATTGCCCTTGACATGTCATCTTAAGGTACGTTTTAAATAGAAGAATTGATAAATAAAGCCACAGTAAAGCTGCTCGATAGCATATAATCTGTATTAAGCTATATATTTTATACCAAGAAGCATTACTAGGGGAGTTGCAGCTCTCCGACTAATTCAATTTGTGAGCATAATATTGAATATTAACATGAAGCTAAAGCATTGTTCTCATGTATGCTATAACTTTACAGTTTAAAAAGCTTCAAAATATCCAAGTGAAACTAAGTCAAACTGTCATTTTAGAATGCATAGCTGAATAATATCCATAATGAAAGGAACTATATTAAATAAAAAGCACTCTTTTTTCTCTATTGGCAACATAGAAATTAACTCAAGGGAAGCAAACAATTGTATTTATATGCAAATGAAGTAGTGATTTTACTTCACATTTGCATATTAAAACTTGCATTCCACAAAGCAAATGGCTTTGATAAATTGCCTTACATATATTTATTGAAGATTCATATGTTTCCTAAAAGAATCTAGACAACTATTACCATAAATCTGAAATTTTTGCACAGGGATAACTTATATCACATTTAATTATTTTAAGCATTTTTTTCTTCTCTCAGTGGGAACTGTTAATGAATCTTGTCATATGCTTTTAAATTAAAAAGTGTATGAAATTAAATTTCAGTCAATTTTTTCAGTCAACTTTTTTCAGTCTTTTTTTCTTTTGCACTATTGACTAATATGCCTTCAAAAATTGTTTAATATTGTTCATTTTCAAGAATAGCGATTCCTGAAAAGGTCTGAATTAGTATTTTTCAAGCCTAGATTTGTAGTACTTTTTCTCGTCTTATATAAGAAACATCTATGGACTATACCATTTTTCAGTACAGAGGTATGTTATGACAGTATTTCTGGTATTACCACACAAACTTTATTCCGTTTGATTTTCTATTAAATCCAAGAATCCAAGCTTAGAATTCAACCTGAAATGAAAATTTGATATGTCTTCTTGACTCCTTCTGCTAGATCACAGAATGTTAGAGGTTGGAAGGGACCTCGAAAGATCATCTAGTCCAACCAAGGTTCCTGGAATGTGTGGATGATAACTTTCTCACACAGCTGGTAAGTGAATCGACCAGTGAAGGTGCTCTTCTGGACCTTCTGTTTGTGAACAGAGAAGGTCTAGTGAAAGATGGGGCAGTTGGAGGTTGTCTAGGTGTCTTGAACCGCTTTACCCTGATAGG
>NW_009717335.1:0-11408 GCF_000703405.1 Apaloderma vittatum | reverse complement strand
AAAAATCAAAGATCTGGTGGATCAAAAATCAGTAGGCTTTTATATAATTTATAGTCATACTTTTATTTTTGTTGGCGTAAAATGCGTGCGGTTTGTTTTGTTTCAGGACATCAGCCTACCGTCTGTGGCTAGCGGAAACCTCTTCCCTGGGTATGTCGTTGTACTGAAATCGATAAAATTTTTGTCGTTACCCTGATACCCACTACGGAGATTTTACAGGTCCCTTTGAAGCATGCCGTACCAGTCCCTGTGGAAGGGGATGCGTCCTCTCACAGCACCCAGGCAAACAGGAGCGAAAAATTCATCCAGTAGGTGAAATGAAACACGGCCACTGATTTTTTTTTTTCTATTTGCAAATAAGGTGAAGCAGTACTAGATGACTTCTTAGGGCAAGAAGTGACGGCCGTGCTAGACCCCTCTGAAGATGCAAGAATGTGGGGAGCACGGTGTGGAAAACAAACGTTAACCGGAGTGCCTCGTCTGGGCTGTTGACACGTGCGTCGGGTCAGCTCAGGATCGACTGTTCCACCCTGCACTCTCGCTCCACTTGTCACTTCCCCAGCGCCCCCGCATTTTTTTTGGGAGGGTCTTTCCTACCAAGTGCGTGCTCCCACATTGCCTTGTGAGGAAAATTAACACCCGTGCTTTTTGCACGAGTGTCGTCTTGGACTGTAGACTCGATCGCCGTGAGTTTTGGACGCTCTGGATTCCTGCCATAGGTATGAAATGTAGACCTGGGCCGAACGATGGCTGACGCTGCTCGCTGAGAGGAACAGAAGTTTTTCTGCAGAGCCCTGAAGCTGCTTTGCCTGGGGCTCGCTGCCCCTTGAAGGCAGGGGAGTGCCGTGCCAAGGCGGGCAGGCGTGTGGAGGCAGCTGATGAGGACAGCGGCAGCAGCGGTGGAGTTCCCTCGTGCTAATCAGCAGTCCTGGAGCAGGGCCACAAGCGGTGAGGCCTGGGCCCGTGCCACCCAACAGGCCTGGCCGTAACCCACAGTCACCCGGAGTCCCTGCGGGAGGAAGGTCGCTTCCTGGTCCACTGCGGGAAGGTAGATTTCGATGAGGCACCAAGAAAGTTTCATAATGGTAGGATGCGAAAATACTGGAAGGGCTTTGGGACGCTCTCCCCCACTGGAGGTTTTAAGAACAGGTTAGACAAAATGCCGCTCAGGAATGCTGTAGGTAGAGCTGCTTCTGCCTCAGGGAGAGGGATGGGTGACGTGACTTCTCGGGGTCCCATCCAGGTGCGCATTTTCAAGGCCGCGTGTTGCTAATCGGTTTGGAATGGGCAGATGAAACCACGGGCTTGCGGTAGTTCGTGTTTATGAGTCGATGGCTGCTGAGCGTGCTGGGGCTGGGGCTGGCACGTGTGCTCATTTCCTCCCCCCTTCCCACAAAAGTGCTCTTAGTTAGGTGACGAGTGCACACGGGAGCAAAGCCTCTCGACGGGAAACAGCACAGACATTCGTTTGGGATGGACCTCTTCTCCAGAGAGGCGCTGTATCCTGGTATGAACAAACTTACCTCTTTCTCTTTGAGCATCATCACGTGCGTCCTCAGTTTCTCATGGCCACGCTGTGTCATAGACACATAACCCTACATGAAGGGGCTTGGGAGAAGACTTAACTGCAAGTACAAATGCACATGTGGCCAGCAGAGGGGTAGGGAGCCTGGCTTGCACACCCAAGGGAATGCCAGGGGCTGGTTGGGACACGCCGTATCTAGCATTCAGGGAAAGACGGGGGAGGAACAGAGGTGTCAGGAGCTCTGGTAACAGGGCAGGCCCAGAAAGGTTTACCTGTCCGCATCCTGGGTCTGGGAAAAGAAAACAGGGACGGGGTAACATGAGGACAATGTTATCAAGTTACCAGCTGGATGTGTCAGCTCGGGTGGTGAGAGGCCGTGAGAGAGGGGTCAGAAGCCTGCGTACAGGCTGGTTTAGCAGATCGCCTTGTCTTTGGTTGGTGACTTCCGGGACAGAACGAGAAAATAGACGAGTAACAAGGAAGGATTGCCTGGGTTAAAGACGCACAGAAAAGCATAAGGAGGGTGCCCGGGTCCATTAGCTGGCACTGCTGTGTAACACGAGTGGATTGTTACCAGCAGCGTAAACGGCTTTTGAGCTTTGGTCAACAGCCTCAGCGTGAAAGTGCCACCAGTCTTGGGGGACAGATGTGGTGTGTTTGCAGGGTCCGTGCACAAAGAGCCCTGGGTGAAGAGGCCTAGCTCCAGAGAAGACTTTTCCTTCCGTGGGAGTGCGGCTGCGTTACAACCGAAGGTTCCCGATCGTGAAAAAGTACTGTTGACCGTTAGGAACCACAAACAGAGATTATGTTTTCCTAAGGGGGTGGGACAGGTGCCCTTGCCGGTGTATTTAGCTCAATCTTGTAGACCAGGTCAACCCAACACATGGCTCCTGTCAGCTAAACCAGTGTGGGCAGGAGGGAAATTTCTCCAAAAAGTGCTTCGGAGACACAAGCATAGCTTTAGGGCTTCCTCAACGCACCAACTCTTGCTTGTTTTATCACAACAGACATTACAACAGAGACGAACCTGTTACCTTCCTGGGTCTCCGGCGTGCCAGGGGTGAAGGAGCTGGATGTGGTTGTGCAGCAGAAGAGACGTTCCTGGCAACAACTCTCTTCAGGGGAGAAAACATGGATGGGTCTTTCTTTTCTCACAGAGTTTTTATTCTCATCTTGAGCCCACAGAAGAGAAAAGGAACTGATTCACCCACTATGAGGTAAACAGAACCCCCCGATGATTTAGCAGAACTAAGGGAGCAGCTTTTAAACCTTCACAGCGCAGACTGAAGGAAAGAAGAATACAGACACAGCTGCTGGGCCTTTTTCTTCTCTCCCTCTTGTTCAGATTGAAAAAAATCACATCCATTGCTTTCCTTTAACGTGAGTCTTTCCAACAACGATTGTTTGGTAACGTGCAATAAACCAGATTTACACGGCTCATAAAGAGCCAGGCTGGTTTTCATTACTCTAGGGAGAATGTTGATAGCGCAATGAGTTTGTTATAAGTAGCCTTGATTGGGCTCTGGCTGCCACTGTTTTTCCAGAGCCGGGTTAGACCAAAGCAACTGGGAGGATTCCTGCCATGAAAAGCTCTGTTATGGTTTCATGTAGCCACCAAAATCTGCACAGGTGGGACCTGTGGAGAGTTGCTGCTGGTCAGATTCCTGCAGCATCCCCCAGAGCCTGTCGGGCCTCTACAAATAAAAATTTCTGGTCTTTAATCAGAATACCCTCTCTCTTTAGATCCTGACACTTTGTTTTCCACCTTTGTGGACACTCCTGAGATATTTTCAGTTTATTCTCACTGCGTCTGCTCAAATACACTTTGGTCGGGTTCTGTGTACACTGATCTTGCCGGTTTTTTGCAGAGAGTATTGACAACCATCTGAAGTTGTGCGGTGTTACAGTGTAACGTGGGACACAGCAAAGAGCCTGAATACGTGGTTGGTTTTGCCAGGTATTGGAGAGAGGAGGAATTTTCCCATAGAATTCTATTTCTTCAAGCTTTTTATTATTTAACATACTTGTTTTCCTTCCCAGATTGCCGGTACTGCTGTGAAAAAGACAGGTCCAGATCTTTTTTCTCTGTTTCAGGTTCGATGTCACAAGAGCCAGCTCAAGACCAGGGTTTCCAGTGCGGCCTCTCTGGGTGATGATGCCGTAACTCTAACTACAGAATGTACCTGTTTTCACAGTTCTTTGGCTTCACCACCCAGAGCCAGCTCACACTCATAATCGTAGTACAGAAAACAATCAGGCAGTCAACAGTCAATTTCAAGATTTTTATTTTTTTTTTGGACAGTAACAAATTATTTTAGGGCTCCTCCGCATATTTTTGAAGTTTGGTTTCGGATACTCGCCTGGAGCAGCAGTGCTCCGAGGGAGCCTCAAGCCTCAGAAGGTTTCCCCTTAGGAGCAGGGTGGGTCACAGCAGAAAGGGGAGCGGTGCCACGGGCTCTGGAGACCCCTGCTCCGTCATCAGCAGGCAGAAAGCCTAGAAGATACCCAAGGCTGCGGCCAAGGCTCTTGTTTTGGTGTGTGATCGTACAACAAAGCAGGGGCTGAATGTGCAGCAGCACAAGCGATAAACACGGCATGTCTTGGGGACAGCAGCTTCACTTGGGGTTCCTCTTCTGCAGCAACCCATAAAACAAAAGCAGTCTGGATGCTGGGCTTGCCCCGTAGCAGCTGGCGTCTTCACTGCTTCTCATAACTGGTAATTAATTGTTTCTATTCTGTGGGCACCCAGAGTATTTAGAAGCAAGACATCCGTGCTGGATGAGTGCCATTCTCTCATCTCTGCGAAACAGTAACGAGTACTGAGCGAGAGTGGTACATAAGAGCCCACTTAGGCTATTATGTAATAGCTTTTCAGTGCCTGTTGCAACATTCCTTGCAGCTAAGCACCAGGCTACAGTAGATTTTACAGCAAAAAAAAAAAAGCAGTTAATGGAGAGACAGAGATGAGACCGTAAAAAAGGAAGGCGTGAGCTAGGAAGGCTTTCCTGTCTCATCACTGTGTTTTGCCTGAAGCTTATTCTTTCAAACGTGCTAGTGAACAATTATTTTCTTTAACCAGTTCTTAGGACAGGGGTAGCCGGACTGGAGTGTTAATTTCTGTGCTGAGGCTTGTCCTGCTGCTGGAACATCCAGTAATCGCAGCCCTTGGCTGTGGCACGTTGCTGGCAGGGGCAGCTGTGGGCAGCGCTGCTCCGGTGAGTTTGGGAGCCCAGCCCCGGTTTGACACCTCCCCACACCAGCTGCCCTCTCCCTCTCGCAGGCTGTAGCGTACAGCTCTCCCGAACGCCGCGCTGCCGCAGGGCTGCAAATCCGCTCGTTGGGAGACACTTCTCCAGGCCCAGCTTGCTTTTCTCAGGGAAATCAATTCCCCAAGCAGTCACTGAAGACTGATTACACCGAGTTGGGTATTTACGATTTGCTTTTCTTCATTACAGCAATTTTGTCCGAACTGCATAGCAGGCGGGGTGATTCTCCCCCGGCTGGGCTCGCCATCTGGACACAGTTTCGCTTGGCTATTATTAGCGAGAGGGAGCAGGGCTGAGTTTACAACTGTGCGGGAGTGATAAGCTCAAGACGACTGCGCTTCTTCTCCAAGGAGCTGTCTAGCTCTGCTCCACTCCTCCACATGTGAGGCACCGCCGTGCTCAAGTCGGGAGGTATTTTTGTTCTCTGAACAGGGATGCCCAAAAGGAGTGGGCCAGGTGGTTTCCTTTTCATGGAAGATTAGACAGAGAGAATATCCCTTGTCATCCAAGACACTGGTGTCACAGGAGTTTCCGAGTTTTTCGAGTTTTCTGATAGCCCTTTTCCTGACCTTTAGCCCAAATTCCTTAGGACCCCCAAGCTGTGGCCATATTGGTTTCTCTGGACTCATCACTGTGTAAAGAACTTTAGTATCCACACTAAATGTGAACTTGCTTTTGCAGTAAATTCTTGCAGAGAGTGGGGTAGATCTCACTAGATGTTCCCGTACCTTAACAAGACACCTGGGGCTGCTTTAAGCCTCTGCATACATTCAGTCACAGGAATCACATCCTGAACTGCTCTTACCATATGGATTGAGACAACTAGTCCAGGCATTGGTGCAGACATTTAGATTTAGGTGAGGTTAATCCCGTAAGTCTCAGTTTTACGACTCTCGTGTAGCAACATGTGAGAAGCTGGAGGTGTTAATTGTCGCCTTGTGCTGATGAAGCAGTTGTGAAGCACAGAGGAAAGCAACAAAAGTAACAGGTTTAAAAAAAATAATGTAACATAGGGATGAAAGGCTGAAAGAGCTGAAAGGAAGGAAATTAAAGAGAATGGTGACATAACAATCCTCACTTTGTGAAAGATGGCTGTAATAGGCGGTGATGGATTCTGGGTTATGACTGCTAGGAAGCTCAGGACTAGCAGAGCTTTGCCACATGTTGGTGTGGGAACAGTTTCGGACCTACCCGAGAGCTGAACGACCCTGGGACATTTCAAACGATACCAAGAAGCTCGCCAGAGACACCCCCAGGAGGTCGCCAGTCTGAACTCTCACAAACTAGTAAAGCTACTTTGATCTCCTCTTCCAAGTAAGCTTGCAACGCCAGGTTGCGGAGAACTTTTAAGAGCTGCCAAAGCGTTGCGACAGACCCACGTGGGGCTTCTAGGCAAGAAAAGCAAAAGTATCAACTGCCAGTGTAAGAGCTCGAAATGTTTCCTATCCTGGTATCTGCTTTCTGGTGACGGCAACAGAAATCGTGCAAGCCACGTGCGTAAGAAAATGGAAGAGGGTCAGGAATCGCTAAAAGCATGTACGTTCCTAAGAAAACAGAGCTACTCCTTGGAGAGTTCCCAAAGGGCAAGCTGTAAGTATCGGGTCCTCCAAAATATTGTATCTATTTTCAGAAGGTGCCAGCCTTCCTGGATAGAGCCGAAACAACAGGTGACAGAAGAAGGACTCTTGCTTTCAAGGACGTCATTTCAGGCCGTATCGTTTGAGAAGAGTCGGCGAGCTCAACGGTTATTAATGGAAGAGCAGCTTTACGCTTAGAAAGCTGCAAAGAGCCTCTCTCTTTAGATCTGGGAGCTTCAGCTTTAAATAATAAATAAAGCATTACTTACCTTGAAGAACTGAAGCGCAGGGTGAGATTACAAAATCGAGATGACTAGAGGAGACACTACTATCAATAGCGTTAGAGGAAGTGGCAATTTCGAAAGCGTTGGCGTTTTCTCCCATTCATTTCTTCAAGCGTCCGATTGTTGCCAACAAGCAGATTGCAAGTCATGTCAGGAGCTTTACGCCATCCCTAACTCTCCTTGTAAAGCTCTCTTATGAAGTAACTGATGTTGCAAGATAATTCACTTTCCATGGAAAGGTCAGGCTGAGAAAACTAGGGACATGACATCGTTCATCTACACCACTTCGGATCCAGCCTTCACTTCTGCTGTCTTAGGGGCTTGATAAAATCCGCTTACAACCCAATCAAACTCTACAGACAGGAAATAGATATCCTGAACGTTTCCCTCCCCTTCTCCGATGAAAAAAAATCCATCTTATGTATGCAAAACATTCCCATTACTCATCCACAACCATCTCTAGTGAAGGATAAATTAAATTAAGGACGGGGAACTCCCAGCACCATCAAAAGCAAATGTCACAGAACAGAAATTCTCTCCGTACATAAACGTATTCCAGTTTCAAGAAGGTCATTTGGCCTACGTAACATTTTGAACTGCCATGAAAAGACACCTAGAAAAGCTATCCCAGACAACGTTTTGTGTGAACAAGAAGGGAGCCTCCTGCTATGCCACGAGCAATCCAAGTAGTTGTAACTGCGGATTCAACATGCAAAGCGCTGCATCATGTGCTATGGTAGGACATCCATCAGATCAGATGAGCCTTTGGGGGCAGATTTATTATACTGTTTTTTTCAGACCAAGAGAAATCAAAAAAGTCATAGATAGTAATTTTTTCTTTTCTCTGGGAAAAAAATACTTAAGGAATGAGCGGTTTGCCATTAATATGACAAAGAAACATCGGATGGTTTTGGTCCAGAGGTGGTCATGCCTCACATGGGTCACCTCACACCCCCGCTTCCCATCCCCTTTTGATCTCTAAGAAGATCCCAGTATGACTAGTTCGGGAGGAGATAGCTGTGCTACAGGTGTTTAAAGCAAAGTGAGGTGACCCACATTTAAAGTCTCTTTCAGCTGAGAAAACACAAGGAAAACCCAGCTGCAGTAATTATTGTAACTAATTGCTTAACCGGTACAACCTGAACTCGGCAGACATGGGTCTGTGGCTTCTGGTCTGACATCTCAGTGTGCGTGGAGAACTCTTCTCCCAGGCTGGCTATCATCATACTGCGCAGAGCAGGCGCTTCCTATTAAACGACGTGGGAAAAGGACCCCCAAGAGATACAGGACTGCTTGAATCACCCTGAGAGAGAATGTAATTTTCAGCTTGCGCTAAACCAGCATGAAGTATTTTTGCTCTCTTCATATAATCCACGTACCCTAGTCTACCTGCTAACATTAAAAAAGGGCTTCCTTTTAGATTGTAGGAGCACTTGGCCCATTGCTTGCAGTTTCAGCTGTTAAAAATATTCTAACGTCCAGCAAGAATTGCAGGTGAACATTTCAAGCATTTGGGTCAAGGCTTTCCGCCAAAGAGCAAACTGCTCCCTTCGTGGCAAAGGATCACGGCCATTCCAAGGAAGCAGTTGTAACCCTGGGTTGCATTAAACATTTCCCTCATTTTTCTTAAACATTTAGCTCTGTGTCAGTTACAGGTAGAAGGCAATTGGGAGAAATGCTGATACTAAGCCAGTGTTTTGCATCAAAAAGATTTCACACTTAGTTTACTTTAGCTTAGTCCTGAGTATATTAGACCTTAACAGTAAATAAATAAAAAATCTCTGGTTATTTCTCCTGAAGTCACATAGCAATAACCTTGAAGGAACACTTCAGACTTAAAGGAGTCCTTTACCAACATTATGTGCAGCCCAAACAACAACAGCAGCAACAAAAAGTCAAGGAAAAGTGTATTTTCTCCCCAGGATTCTCTTATGGCTACCCTACGGTCGGAGGCTGTCGGGGAGGGAAGGCCCTACAGGCCTCCTCTAAGGGCCCATCACAAGCATCTGCAAGAAGCAGGACTCCTGACTCGACTGAATACCTCCAGAAAACTCCCAGTAACTGGATAATTATGTTGTGGATAACACTGGGATTTAACAAAACCATCGCAGTACCTGAGATAGGAGACATCAATACCTGCAGGTGTCACGGTACCTAGGCAGCAGAGAAACCATTTCTAAATTCTAATCTTCTGTTCCTTCTGGTCTTCTGTATGACAATTACTAGCGAAAGAGAGGGGAAAAAAAGGACTTGTGTTTTTTAAAAAATAAACAGAAAGCTTGAAAGAGAGAGGCTTATTAAAAAGACAGTAAAATTGGACTCCCTCTGTTCCTGGAGGACATCTGAAATGGCAGTGGGCAACCAAGACTGAAAAACCAGCAAGTGAAACAGGAGTTAACTTACTGAAAAGATTATTTTATTTACTTCTGCTGACACTGCTTAATGCCAACATCTAATATACCCTTTGGATTAAAGTTTTCTTTCAAAATTCACCGTAGTAACCTCTTCATTACAGATATGCCATTTAAGAGCAAAAGAGTCTTCAGCTCCCCTTTCCTGAAGTTGGGAATTAACAGCCAGGGCTTTGCTTAAAACGAGAAATGAGACACAAGGACGCGTGCCACGTCTCAAGCTTTTCTCGCGTATCGTAGAGATCCACAATGCCTTTCTCAATGTGAAAATAATGTGCTTGGAAATACCAGGCAACACAGAAATTTTTTTGAAAGAGAAAAGAAGGGGAGCTGCTCACATACAGCTTGAGATACTCTTAACCCCAGATGTGGAGAATAATATCTTTTTTTACACTTTATATATATCTATAAATACATATACAGCCACCACTCACATCACATCATAGTCCTGTGACTCTGCCCCGCCTGCCGCCGTGCCGCACCCGCAAACACACACATCAACATCCAGAGTATTTTTAGCAGCGGGGCTTTAGTGTACGGCTTCCTCCGGGAAACGTGAACCTCGCAGACCCAGAGCAGCGCGCCGCACGCCACGGCTCGGCCACAGCGCGACGGAGGAAGCCCTCGGTACCAGAAAAAACGCGACTCCCTGCGAGAGACAGCACGCTTTATGCCGCAAAGTTCCCTTGCGCTGCGTCCGTAAGGGCAGCTCGCAGCTTCCCCTCAGAAGATTCTTTGCAGGTTTGACCGGAGCAGGCTTTATTCGTATAAATCCTGCACCCCAGCAGGCAGAAAAGCTTGTCACACGATCAAACTCTTACAGGTTGTGATAAAACAGAAATGTCAGCCAGTGTCATCCTGCAGCAGCGGAGACTCCTCGTAAAGTCACGTCTGCTGGAGCCAAAGACTCTCCCTTAGAAGTCAGCAGCACAGCCTGTGGCGCCCTTAAGCAAGGCATTCAAATAGAAAATCAAGCCATGTGAAGTCCAAACTTTTCTTTGCAGATGTCTGTTGGTCTTTATTAACCACCAGGGAGCCTGAACTGCATGCAAAATTGAGATGGAGCGAGGCGTGAGAGAGGTAAAAGGGAAAAAGAAAAAAAGAAAAAAGGAAAAAAGAAGTGTTTCATTTTTCAGTTTGGGACGGTTGGAAGGGTTTTCTCATCTGTTGTCAACGAAATGAATGGCAACTTTTCAAATGTACTACAAAGCCGAGTCTTTGTCCTTTGCACTTCGCTGGGCACCATCTGGTGTGCTCAACTGCATCACGCAGAAATCAGATTTATTTTCTTTTTAAAGAGAAAACACATAGTGATATTTCTCTGTTTGCTCCAGCAGGTTTTTGCGTACTAAAACTTCGCTTTGGAGCCTTGAAATCGTGGTAGCTCCGGTCGATCACAGACATAAAAACGGCTTTGCTCACTTGTAACCGTCGTATCAGATGAGACCACTCTGCTCTGCGGCGTGCTGCTCGGCTAACAGCTGCTTCGGAGGAAACTGCGCACGATGCTGCCAGAGAAGCAGCTGCCCAGAAGGAAGTTACTTCCCGAAACACCTGCTCTGTGTGCAGTTGCTCTTAAATGGGGTTCTTCATCTTGGCAAGACATTGCGCTGCCCTCCAGCTTCTCCTGCAAACTGACCCCGGGATCGGCAATGGCAAGGGGCTGCCCCACGACGTTAAGCAGTTCCCACCTCAATGCTTGGAAATATTTGTCCCTTAAAGCTCTGTGTGGTAAATACACCGTAGAAAAATGTTTTCTTTTTCTTAAATCTGTTGTTTTAAACGTTAACTCAAGATGCTAAATAGAGAGGTCACAAAAAAATCTCTTGCTTTAGAATGCTGGTGCTCGGAGGAAATAGTTGCAAGTATATGCTGTGACCAGAGACTTCCTGGTGGGTGATGGGAAAGCAAGAATGTGAGTAAATGCTGAGGAAGACACACCGATGCACACCATAGAACAACCGAGTATGCAAACCACATCTCTCATTCAGCAGAACCTGCCAACTGCAGACCAATTAGCAAGGAAACAGGAGACCCACCATGATTTTCTTGACATATAGATGAAACAAATTCAGTGGGGATTGCAGTAGCCTAGCTAATGCCTGCGGCTGGCCTACAAGCAATGCCACAAAAAATGATTTTAAGTGGTCAAGACCTTTTCACAGAGGGAACATTTTAAGCTGGAGAAACAGCATAAGGCTTTAGAGGCCTCTGTCGGTTTGGGGTGATCACGTTACCATTTACTGTTCCGTTATAGAATCCTAGAATGGCCGAGGTTGGAAGGGACCGTAGAGATCATAGAATCATAGAATATCTGGGGTTGGAAGGGACCTCCAGAGATCCCC
>NW_009717334.1:0-931 GCF_000703405.1 Apaloderma vittatum | reverse complement strand
AGCTGCTCTCCCAGTGCCTAGCCCCTTGGCAGGCGCTCCTGTACGAAATTCAATCTCTATTTTTTATGAGAAGTAAACTGTCTAAATAAATTTTATTACGGGCAACCAATATATTTTCTGGTAGTTCCCTTTGTTCCAGTTCTACGTGTGTGTAACAATCTAAAACCTATTTATTGAGGAAAAATCACTGGATCCGTCATAGAAAATCCTTTTACTTTGCTCTGAAGTGATTTCTGAAGACACTCGTGTCACTCTGAAGATTTTGGGCCATTGTGCTAAAGCCTTTCCTTGTTAGGAACTTCAGTTCCTATGATCATGTGGGGAATACCGTAAATTGTAACAGGGAATGGACTTGACTGGCAGTTTTCTGGCTACATTGGGAAAATGGAAAGATGACAGGGAATAAAATCCTTGTAAATACATCTCCGACGCTGCCCAGGCGAATTCAGGCACTTGACAAAACAAGAGTGCGCGGAAGCGGAATGCGATTAGGAGATTTTACATATGCCCCATTGTCATTTTCTTTGTGACACGCTAAAGTGTCAGCCCTGCCCGCTCTTATCTCTCCCGCGGACTTCCTTCTCTGATTTCCCCCCGTCCCTTAAGACGATTGCGCCCTGAAGTCTTGGAAGAAATGATTTAGTTTGTTTATACTGCTATAAAAATCAAGAGCAATAGAAAAGTCATAAAATGAAGCACGCTATCAATCACACCGCAACATTGTTATTCAGCAGTTACTAACAGAGATTGATAATCCTTTGATTTCATCCCATTGTTATTACTCTGATGTGTCTGCACATTAACTATTACACATTTATTTATCGACCTGAAACACACAACAACACAGAGTAGATGCACACGCACGCCGTGCGACTCTGCCCGCAGCATCGCTCGGCAGGAGCCGGCTGTAGGCACCTGCAGCGCTCAGGCA
>NW_009717333.1:0-2155 GCF_000703405.1 Apaloderma vittatum | reverse complement strand
CTCTTCTCTTCTTCTCCCTCTCTTCTCTTCTCCCTCCCCTCTCTCCTCTCCTACCTGGTAGGTACAGAGATGACAAAAACCTCTGTGTTTCCAGACGCGGTTGCAAACCCAATTTGTTTCAAGGCAAATAGTTCACAATCAAGTCTCTTGCAGCTTGTAGAAGGGGGAAAGAAGAAATGTGTTTCTTTAAGCTAAAGAAGTGCTGGGTGGGGCTCATGGAGACGTGGAACTGGGGTAATGGGACATCCTGCCCAGAGAGCTGGGACCATCCAGGAGCTTCCAGCATCTCCTTCTCCTCCCAGTGGACGACGCCGTCATGGACAATGTCCGGCAGATCTTCGGCTTCGAGAGCAACAAGAAGAACCTGGTCGATCCCTTCGTCGAAGTCAGCTTCGCGGGCAAGACGGTGAGCGGGGACGGTCCCCAGCTCGGTCCTGGGGCTGGGACAGCAGCCGGGCATGGGGAACGTTTGGTCCTGGCACAGGGAAAATTTGCTCTTTCGCTTTGCTGGAGAGTTTGCAAAGGTCCTGTCAGGCCGTGTCACACCCCGACCTCTTTCTTACCACGTCCTGATGCTGGGGGCTGAGAGGATCCTGGCCGGCATCCCCAGCGCTGTCCCCGTGTGCTAGAGCAGGGCACATTTAGATTAGATGTTAGAAAAAAATTCTCTACAGTGGGGGTGGTGAGACCCTGGCCCAGGCTGCCCAGAGAGGTGGTGGAGGCTCCATCCCCGGAGACATTCAAGGTCAGGCTGGATGGATCCTTGGACAACCTGTCCTGAAGATGTCCCTGCTCCCTGCAGGGGCTTGGACCACATCACCCTTAAAGATCCCTTCCAACCCAACCCCTTCTATGGTTCTGTGATTCCTTGCGCGTGTGATCACTGAGGAGCATAAAACCTGGAAGAAACGTGTCCCCTTCCTATCTGGGTTGGCAATTTGGATCGTCTTGGGCTCCACTGGAGCAATTTCTTTGCTGGGCTCTTCGTGGTGCTGTTGCATTAAACGTGAGGATGGAGAGACCCAGCTTCAGGACGAAGCGCAGCGACAGAGGCTTGTGCTGCTCTCCGTGGTGTCCCCACACCCCCCGTGTGCCCCGTGATGACCAGCCAGGGTTCTGTCCTGCTCCATTTGCTGCAGGGTCCCTCCAGTGACTTCACCAAGTGATAACGTCCGTGAGCCACCGCTTGTCTTTTGATCCAGGCTGAGATTCTCCTCTGCCGGAGGTGGAGGACAGAAGCTTGGGGACATTATCCTGGGGTGGCGGAGAGAAGCCTGGGGGCATTATCCCAGGGTGGAGGACAGAAGCTTGGGGACATTATCCTGGGGTGGCGGAGAGAAGCCTGGGGGCATTATCCCAGGGTGGAGGACAGAAGCTTGGGGACATTATCCTGGGGTGGCGGAGAGAAGCCTGGGGGCATTATCCCAGGGTGGAGGACAGAAGCTTGGGGACATTATCCTGGGGTGGCGGAGAGAAGCCTGGGGGCATTATCCCAGGGTGGAGGACAGAAGCTTGGGGACATTATCCTGGGGTGGCGGAGAGAAGCCTGGGGGCATTATCCCAGGGTGGAGGACAGAAGCTTGGGGACATTATCCTGGGGTGGCGGAGAGAAGCCTGGGGGCATTATCCCAGGGTGGAGGACAGAAGCTTGGGGACATTATCCTGGGGTGGCGGAGAGAAGCCTGGGGGCATTATCCCAGGGTGGAGGACAGAAGCTTGGGGACATTATCCTGGGGTGGCGGAGAGAAGCCTGGGGGCATTATCCCAGGGTGGAGGACAGAAGCTTGGGGACATTATCCTGGAGTGGAGGGGAGAAACTTGGGGACATTATCCTGAGCAACCACAGTGGGAAGGGGCTAAATTTCGGGTGGTCCCGAGGGGTTGAGGTCCCTGGAGCAGGACACCGTGGTGCTTCCTGCACCGAGGGGTTTCCCCACACCCCGCTGAGCCCCGCCAGGCCACCCATGGGTTGGGGTCCGTGTTTTGGGGACCCGAGGCTTTCCCACTCCACGGACGTGGCGCAGCCCCGCTTTGCCGAAGGGCGGCTGTGACCTGCCACCTTCCCCGTCTCTCCCCTCCAGCTCTACTCGAGGATCCTGGAGAAGAACGCCAACCCGCAGTGGAACCAGTGCCTGACGCTGCCGGCCATGGTGAG
>NW_009717332.1:0-5327 GCF_000703405.1 Apaloderma vittatum | reverse complement strand
TCTTGCAGTTGTCTGAGAACAAATACCATGTTGCTGGGCTTTGAGTCATCAATTTAAAATACTGATAGTTCGCAGAAGGAGCTATTCATTCAGAGATTTCCTAGTCTTTCCAATGCATGGGAATCATTCCTCTTTCCTTACAGAGAGGGGAGCTCAGGTGGAGAAGTGAAATGGTTTGCCAAAAGTCCCCAAGTTGGACAGGTCACAGAGAAAAGCTGATCTATGCAATCTTTGACTCAACAGACCTGGCTACCACCCCTCTCTCAAATTGACACGAAACATTTTAGTGGAGCATCATGCTTCTGAAGCCTCAGATGGTCTCTTACAGTTGCAAAATGCCCTTGTGCTGCTATGTGTATGCGTGTGCACAGAGCAGGCAGCAGTTTGTAGTTTCCACAGGCCACATATGTGGCTCATTCCTCCTCATGTTCTCTGGTGCTGCTTTCCCGTCCTGTACTCCTCTAGGAGTTTCCTAATCCCAAACCTCCATCTCCTTACCTGTGGCTCTGGGATTTCCTTTTGATTTTCTTCTCCAGAGTACTGGAGATGAAAAACGCCTCATTTGCTCCCTCAGTGTGGGGATTCCTCACACCTCCATCATTTTTTCCCCCCCTACACAGGCATTTTGGGAAGCTACCCTTGTCCTCACCAGTTCCAGAGTCCTTCCTTCTCTGCACCAAGCCAAGGGCTCTGAACATGCCCATGTGTTTCTCCCACACCTTTTATTTCTGTCTGGAGGGTGAATCACTCTGAGCGTCTGCGGCAGGGAGGGCAAAGCTCTGATGGGGGTATTGTTTGCTGCAAGATGCTAACAGCTACTGTTCCAGGTCTTTGATTACTGGCCAGAGTGATGATTGCTGGATGCCCTCACCAGATGCCAGGATTTCATGTGTTCTGCATTACTGCCTTCTCATTTTCTCCGGGATCAGAAGGTCACTGTTTATGGATGCCTCCAAACTCTTCCTAAAATTTTGGGATGGGTTGGCTGAGATGTTCAAAAGCCATTTGCATTGTGTCTGAACAAAGTGGTGCCATTAAGCTGATTGCAGTGACTTGAAAATTTGGCCCATGCATTCCCAAACGGTGAGCGCAACTAGCTCCTGCTGGTGAAATTCCACACAAAGGCCCAACATTCCTGCAGTCCTCTCGGGCACTGCCTGGGCTCCAGCTGCAGTCAATGATTGATACCAAGTGTGGGGCTGGGGGCAGAGTGCATAGGAACATGGGTCCTTGTGAAATTCAGGTGTTTGAGCCTTCTGCATGAGGGCTATAAAGGCAGTCTGAGCACCCAGAACACCTTACCCAGTTAACACAAGCCTGGGTTCACATTTCCTCGGCAAAGTTGGGGCAGTTTGCCCATCAAATTTGTCCTATTTCACCCCCTTTATGCTGAAATCAAATGTATTTATGAAGTACAAGCTCTTATGTTTGCTACACCTTTGCTGCCCAAAAGAATGCTGATAGACTTCACAGACATAGTCCCAACAAAAAACACAAACCCATATCTAAACCATAGCTATAATTTGGTTGGGGTTAATTTTTTCACCCACTCAGTTATTGAAGCAATGAGCCTAACTTTGACTGCCACAGATGTAATTTTGCATTACAGTTATATATATTCACATTATATTCACATACAGGTTGTGTTGTCTGTACTGTGCTGGAGGACTCAAAAGTCCTAAATGTTTTTCCATTGATGATTTGGAAAGAATGACTCCCCACGCATCATTCTACAAAGAAAATCACTATATTAACACAGGAACATTTCAGTGATGTTTAGCTAAGTCTTTCTTCTTGCACATGATTCATTTTGTGTCAGTAGATTGTTCTAGACATCTCATCCTCATGAAGGATATCACTGTCAGCAAATTCTTTGTGTCTGTGTGCCTGTACACACGTATGTTCACATGTCTATAATCATTTCATGTGTCTATTCCTCTTTTTGAAAAAAGACTAGCAGAGAACTAGGTATTACTGATGATATTCTTGCTTTACCTTTCTTTTGCAAGTTTCTGAATGGGTTCAAGCTTTCATTAGCTACCAGTGCAGCGTAAAGAAAAAGTTCAGCCACTCACATCACAATTATTTGGCCACTAGGAGTATTTTTAGCAGCACGATTTGGCAATTGGTTCCAAATACAATAGTTCAGAGCCATGCTGTGGCCCAGCAAACAGTGGGAACAACAGTACCAGGAGAGGATGAGGTGATTCGCAGCATTAGATGCAAGAGGATGGAGCTGCACAGAGCTGGAAGGAGCAAGAATGTGAAATGGTGAAGCCGTGGTCCCTCCCTCCCACTGTACCACACAACGGGGCAGAGGCTGCGCAGACAAGTCAGGAGGTGAGTGCCGCAATCACCCAGCGAAGTCACTGAAGCGGAGCCATGAGTAAACAGACTGCCCCTTACTCATGGTAGATTTTTATCTCATGGTCTCATCTGTGAATGGATTTACTCACACAGACAAATGGTATTGTTCTTTTGATGTAGTGTCTTTCCTTCTGGAGATGCCTTACTGCGGAGAACATAGTTGGGAAGAAAGACTTCACTGATACAGAGTAATCTCCCAAAATTTACAGAGATCATATCATGTTGGGTTTTTTTCCCGAACTCTATCATGCTATGACACAGCTGAATTCCATTTCCTTACTATTTCTGAGGAACGCGATTTCTAATAGTTTGAGTTTCTAAAAGTGAAAAGAAATAGTCTGTCCATTGTGGACCAGCTGAACACAGGTACTTTCCAGACAGCGGATTTAAGCCGTCTCTCCTGGACATGCTGCTCTGCTGGTGGGAATTCAAACCCAGCAACTCTGTGCAAATGCATGAAATTCAGAAAGTGCAGCTGTCTGGAACCAGGAGGTGAAATAGTGCTGCTGAGTTTCATTCCCAGATGGATTGGAATGCAAAAGGAAAGCAAACAGTTCCAAAGGAGAAAAATAAATGAAAAGATCTGTTTTACCTAGATTTAAGAATGTGGATGACAACCAAGTCTTTTAGCACAGAGTAAGCAATTTTTATCTTGATGCTGTTCCTTTAAACCAGCCTGAACTTTGTTGGGAAAAGGTCTCAAGCCCTTGAGCAATCCTTGGTTTGGGCAATCATGTTGCTATGCTTCATCGGTTAAGCACAGCAGTAATTCAGAAAATGAAGCCATGCTGCATCTGTCATATCATTTAAAATTTACTTCAGTTTTGCAGGTATTTGAAGATTGCAAAATGAACCACATTCCTCTGCAATACATTGCCGACGCTGGAATCTGCTCCGAACCTAATAGGTGTCTTTAGCTCCCCAGAGTTGGAGGTTTCCTCCTCCCTGCAATATATTCCAGTCAATGACACTACTGGAATTCCAACAGTTATTTCTATAAAGTAACTGGCTGCCCTCCGATGAGATGCTAAACAATTTCTGTGCACTAGGCTGCATTTTTCTCATGAAATGTAGCACTCTGTTGACCATCAATATATAAGCACTATTTACAGTTTGCATGGAAGGCATTTAAAAAAAAAAAAAAGAAAAAAAATTAAAAAGGGATTATGATAAACCAGCTTAGAGAAATATCCTCAGATCGAACTCTCCATGAGTAGTATTACTTATAAAAATAGTCCCCATGGCTTGGAAAAGGCTGTAAATATAGCTCCCATCCTGGAAAGACAGTTATGCAGAGACTTCTCTTTATACGTGCTCTTGGTCTTGTTGAAGACACTGGGACCAGTCGCATGATTAAACATAACCATGTGTCTTAAGCATTTGCAAGACTGACATTTTCCCTGCCAAACAGAGTGCCTCTGCAATGAGCACCTTTCAGTTTTGCAACAGGGTTTCAAGAATTTTGAACCATTATATTAGGACTTCAGGCTTCTTCCACGTTAATGATCTAAAGATATATGCATATATATAGGAAAGATGACTTTTTTATTGTTTTTACTCTGTATTAGTATTGCCTGGTTATGGCTCATATGCATTATCTGTCATGCTGAGGGGTCAGAGACAACCTCCCACATCCAAACTTTGCCATATTTGGGTGCGTGGGGATTATTTTTCATTGATAACAGGGGGTTTTTAAAGACCACAGAGCTATCTAATATCAGAATATTCCTGCTTTCATGAAGAACAGGCTCAGATCCAAGCAGCTCCATCCATCAAAAGGTCATAACATGAGCACTGCATCCCAAAATCTGTGGTTTCAATCCAGATGTGAATTCCCTTAGTTGCCCTCTTCCGGCACTTCATAACCCCCTTGAACATGATAAAACACAAGAAAAGTAAGCAAAAATCCTCTTAAGAAGAGAATTTTTTTAAAAAAAAATAATCCCAAAACCAAAATAAAAGCTGAAATAGGTCAGTCCTGTCATG
This sequence comes from Apaloderma vittatum, assembly GCF_000703405.1. Lineage (NCBI taxonomy): Eukaryota > Metazoa > Chordata > Aves > Trogoniformes > Trogonidae > Apaloderma > Apaloderma vittatum. Next base: position 974 of record NW_009717332.1, on the reverse strand, counting down.
TTTTTGCATTTTAAGTTCAAGTCTGGGACGTCAGCTGCCTTCCCCCGGCCCTTTTTCACCTTAGAATAGAATAATAGAATCATAGAATAGTTTCAGCTGGAAGAGACTTCGAAGATCATTGAGTCCAGCCTTTGTCCCAGCCCTATCAACCTACTAAACTATGTCCCCCAATGCAACATCTAGTCGTTTCTTAAACACCTCCAGGGACGGTGACTCAACCACCTCCCTGGGCAGCCTGTTCCAATGCCTGACAACCCTTTCAGTAAAGAAATTCTTCCTAATATCCAACCTGAACCTCCCCTGGCATAATTAAAATCCATTTCTCCTTGTCCTGTCACTCCCCACTAGGGAGAACAGACCAACCTCTGCCTCGCTACGGCCTCCCTACAGGTATTTGTAGAAAGCAATGAGGTCTCCCCTCAGTCTCCTCTTCTCTAGGCTAAACAGTCCCAGCTCCCTCAGCCTTTCCTCATATGACTTGTGTTCTCAGCTCTCTATGAGCTTGGTAGCCTGGCTCTGTGCCCTCGCCAGCACCTCAATGTCCCTCTTGAAGTGAGTGGCCCAAAACTGGACACAGCACTCGAGGTGAGGCCTCACCAAAGCCGAGCACAGGGGGATGATCACCTCCCTGCTCCTGCTGACAACACCATTCCTGACACAGGCCAGGATGCCGTTGGCCTTCTTGGCCACCTGGGCACACTGCTGGCTCATGCTCCGCCGGCTGTCCACGAACACCCCAGGTCACTCTGTCTTGGAGGAGCTGAGGCAATGGCCGTTCCCTCCACCGCCTCAGGCGGAGAGGGCGCGCGCGGGAGGGGGTATTTTTTGAGGCGCGCCTGTTTTCTGAGGCAGGAGTGTTTTTTCTGAGGGGAAAGATTGTCATGATCTGCTTGAAAAACTAGGAAAGGGCACCCTCAGGGGGGCGGAGGGGAGGCCGACCCCTCGACGAAAGTCGCCGTCCGTTCCCCTCGGGG
>NW_009717331.1:0-1224 GCF_000703405.1 Apaloderma vittatum | reverse complement strand
ATTTCTTTCATTTGTTTTGGGGTTTTTGTTCTGTTTCGTTTCATTTTCGTTCCAGAAAAGGATTTTGTTTTCTTTTGTTTCCTTTTTTTTTTTTTTTTTTTAATTTAAAATGGGCAGAAAGTATTCAAGAGAAAAACAATGTGAACTGCTTTAGCTTTTCGGGGATTTTAAGGGTAGCTTTTCTGCTGAAGCCAATTTCAAGGGGAAAAGTTAAGCACTCCCACTTTTCAGAAAAAAAAAACGAAAAAAAAACCCACACACAAAGAGTGTTGAGGACTCGGAGCTTAAAAAATAAGTTTTAAAACAACTGACTTTCTGTATTTATGATAGATATGACCATTTTTGGTGTTGAGTAGATTGTTGCATTGGAAATGAACTGAAGCAGTATGGTAGATTTAAAAGAAAAAACCCTTTTGTGTACATTTAGCTTTTGTATGGTCCAGCTGACGGCTTCTCATTTGATGTTGTCTTGTTCATTCCTAGCCAGGTAGATTGCAATCCATTGACTCGCCTAAGCTTTTCTCCCCTTTGTACCTTTACTCCCCGTCCCCCCATCCTGTAATCTTCCACTTATGGTCGCTACCTTCATTTCTTAGAGGGTGGTTGCATAATTATTTTATAAAAACTAAAGAAAGAAGTTCAAAGGGTTTTGGGGGGTCAGTAGGATCCCTTGCAGAATATTTTTTGTTGGGGGTTTGAAACTTTTTAAGGCGTATACATACAATTTACCTATGTCTGTTACCCTTGTGCACTTATCTCTTTCTTAATTTCCGTTTTTCCTTTTTTTTGTTTTTTTCTTTTTCTTCCCCTCTTCTTTTCCTCATTTTGTAAATGCTTCAAAGACTCTGTTCCTAAACTAAGAGCATTTGTTTCTGTTTGTGTAATTAGGCTGCCCTCTGTTCCTCCTTTTAAAAAAAAAAAAAAAGGTTTTGTTACGTTTTTTTTTCTCAAAAGAAAATTCATGCTTTAAATAAAATCCAAAGACATACCCTTTCACCACTGGTGCAGAATGAGCAAAAAGGATTCTTTTTACTTGAGAATTTGTTTCTGATTTAAACAAACAAGTCTAAGTTTAAATAAAGAATAAAAAAAGTACCCAGGTTGTTATCTGTGCTTCTTCTGCAAGCAGAGAGACAACTCTTAGCGGCAGCCCAGCGCACCGAAGGCAGGTTTCTCTTTCCAAGCTCTCCGTGGTGGGCAGCGAGCGGCCGGTGCCGCGGGCGG
>NW_009717330.1:419-2133 GCF_000703405.1 Apaloderma vittatum | reverse complement strand
CACTGCCGGCCCCGCTCGCAGGGACAATAACAGCTGCTGGGACAGACAGCCCTGGCGACATAAACATCCGCGCGCTGCTAACCCACCCTGGAGACCCGCGTTCCCTCTTCCAAGCGCTCCCACGATTCAGTGCAGTACGGCAAGGTACCTGCAGCTCCTCAGCGTTTCCTCACGTCACACCCATGGGCCAACACAGGCAAATGTTAAGCCCACGCTGCTGCACTTTTTGTTCCCTTGGACCTTTTGTTCTCTTGGACCGAACTCTTGCGTGCTTTTCAAAAGGAAGCAAGAGGCTGCAACTGCAGCTGTGCTGAACATCTCCCCCATGACCCAGCAAGGGAAAGGGCCAAGGCAGAAGAGTAATTAGCAAGGTCTGTTCTCCATCCCTCAGACTTGTAAGGGCCATCAGACTTGCAAGTCAGTAGCAACTGACCAACTCCCACCAGTCTTCAGCTTCCCACCGAGCTACAGAAGCTACTGAAAGGATCTCCAGCCTCTCTTCAGAGACTTCTGCCCCAAGCTCCACTGTTTCACTATGGTGCAATAAACTACCTGGTAGTAGTTCTTCCAGAATTGGCAGCACTTATGAGCAGAACATCACAGTGACAGCACCACTTCTGCTTATGATCCATATTGGGGTTAGTCAATGCAGAGACAGTCTTGGGACATCAGCTGCCTCACTTAAAAGTACTGGCTTTGCTCTCAGCAGCTGCTATCTCCCTTAACCCAAAGCAGCCCATTTCCTGGCATGCCATGGCACACTTAAGGCCCTTTTTGCTCAGAGCTGTCTTCATCCAGCAGCTGCCCCTGCTCATCCTCATGCCTGTTTGCCGGTCCGCCTCCACAGAGACCAAACAAGCTGAGAGAGGCCAGCCTTGCAGAGTCACCCCCCTGGCCCCGTGCCTCGCAGCACTGCCAACACCACCTAAGCCTTACCAGAAACACACAGCTTATGTGAGTCCTGTGGTGCTAAATGTTTGTAAAAGCTACTGGAGAGGGAGTGTCACGCCAGCTGACCTAATCTCAAATCCTTCTCACCCTCACATTTTCCCTCAGGGGAGAGTTTTTTCTGCCTGCTGTAACAGTGTTTAAGATGACTCAAGTGGAGCTATGAGGAAAGACGTCCCCAAAGGACACAGTCAGGATACTTAGTTGCCTCATACACCCTTTCCCTCTTACAGAGAGCAAGATGTAGGAAGACAAAACCATGTGACACCTCCCCCAGCAGGAGGGTCACCTCCCAGAAGGTCCCATGGTGGGTCTGCCACCTCTCACGCACGAGACAGCTTTCAGTTCTTTGACCCCAAGACACCGCTTTCAATAGCTTGTGTTCTTTCCTGGAGTAGCGAAATGAAGAGGAACCTGAGGAAGCAGAGAGCTGAGCGTTCTTTTACACCTTTGTTGGTAGAAAGCACTGCTGTGGCTCCAGCCATACAGGGAGGCCTCAGAAAAACTAGCCCAGTACTGTGCTCCAACCCACCACATCTGTACTACCCCTGTTTGCCAACCTCCTACCAACCAAGAGCGGTCAGAAGTAGAACTACAGCAAAAAAACCCAAACCCAGAATATGAAGTGAACAGGTTAAACAGATTTAGGCATTTTGCTTGTTTTCATCCTCTCATAAAAACTAATTCCAGAAAGTTCTCCTAGCCTAGCCCAAAGTTACAAAGCTTCAAAGGGAGCAAAGTCCTATCAGCTATGCAAGCTGCAAGG
>NW_009717330.1:0-388 GCF_000703405.1 Apaloderma vittatum | reverse complement strand
GGCTTAAAACAACCGTGGTGGGGGGGGGGGGGCATTAAGGAGTACAAACTTCTCCCACATATGCTAGGCTTGCCTCCTCCTTGTGCAAGGAGAGGGCAAAAAAAAAGAAAGAGGAAAAACTCCAAGAGCTACGCAAATATGTTTAAAACGTTAGAAGGGTATACGACTCTGCAAGCACTTGCATCTTCACATTCTCAGGGCACTCCCAGAGAGACAGAAACTCACAAATCAAACAGATTTCATGCACAAAAGAGGCCCAGATTCCTCTCTCTAAAGCACATCTGGAAAAAGGCTCCATAGGTGTCTCACTCATCCGTACGCACACAAAAGAGAGCTTGTCCCGAGAAAAACCAGGCAACACCCCCCTCCCTCCCTCCCTCCCTCCCTC
>NW_009717329.1:0-7408 GCF_000703405.1 Apaloderma vittatum | reverse complement strand
AAGGGCTGGGATGAAAACAGAATGCATATGGTGCTTGGTTTAGGTGATAAACCCATGTTTTAAGGTGATGTAGAATATACTTTGAATGCTAATTTATTTATTTATTTATTACCTTTTATTATTTAATTTCAAAAGGCCGGGTACCGTGGCTCTCCGTGAAATCCGGCGCTATCAGAAGTCTACCGAACTTTTGATCCGCAAACTTCCCTTCCAGCGTCTGGTGCGTGAAATTGCTCAGGACTTCAAAACAGATCTGCGCTTCCAGAGCGCTGCCATCGGTGCTTTGCAGGTGAGCTTTGCCCGGGGTGGGAGGGGGGCCTGGGGGAAGGCAGGCGCTAGGTGCTGTCACAGCGAGACCTTCCTCTTACCTCCAAAAAAAAAACAAAACACCAAACCCAAAAAACCCCGTGAAGGTACGGGAAGGGCTCCGCCTCCCGCCCCCATTGGCCAGGCTTGTTTCTAGGGTTAGCCCTAGCTCCACCTGATTGGTGGGTTGCCGCGGTGGGTGTGGCCTATCTGAGGGGAGGGAGAGTGCTGATGGGGGGTGCAGAATGCACCCCTCAGCCTTCTCTTGGACCTGGTGATGCCCTACAGGTACCACAGTCTAAAGTAAGGCAGGGACAGCTCGGCAGCTCCTTACAAAGGACAGAAATGTGGATGGGGGTGGCTATTTGTTTGGTTGGTTGGTTGTTTTTTAATAGCCTCCACCCCTCAAGTAGTTGCACTTGACAGAAGAGCGCATCTTATTAAGACCCTTAAGATAAATCTCCTTCCTCTACCCTGGAGCTTTGTTAGAGGCTTTGCTTTAGAAAGCTGCGCAGTCTGAGAGGAAAGCATTGTGTGAAGCTTGTTCTGGTGTGTCGAAATGGAAGTCTTCCTACCCTCAAATGCTCCTTAAAGGAAAACAGCTTGATAAGCCACATCTAAATACAATTAGGGAAATAATTCCTTTTTAGGATGTAGCTGACGATAAACACTTTTTTTTAATAAATTAATCAAATAACTTATGTAGGGAGTATATTAAGGGTGAAATACTAATTGCTCTTTCTGGCTCAAATTCCTGCGTTAAGTTAGATCCCCTCCAAGACTCTGTTCTTATCATGGGAACGTTTTCTTCTTGTGATAGATACTCCTGATGAAAGATAGGGTTTTACTGTTCTTTTAATTGTTGAAAGATTGTTCCAGAACCTTTGTGCAGTATCTGCTATGCAGGAAAAGTGATCTTTTCTAGTTCATGACTTCCACTTGATAAGGGCCCAGGCATATGCCATGAGGTCCTATAAACTTGAGCACACACTTAGTTTCGGGAGGTTGCTGTGTGTATTTGCAAAGTGACTGGTTTTGCTTTTAGTATTGTTCTGTCTTCACTGCTGTGAGTGAATGTGGTGCTTCTTAAATTCTGAGCTGTCTTTTTATCAGGAACTGCTTATTAAAATTTAGTCAGTAGTTAATACACTTCCCAAAGGCTGGTTTGAATGTTTTGCATTAAAGAGTTGGTATAGAACTTGTCCACATACTATTCCTAGTGCTTTCTGCTTGCATATTTGGAAAAAACCAAACCCAGCCTTTTAACTGCTTTAGTGCCATTTTGTTCGTTCCAGTGCGACTCATTTGGTGAAGTGTCTTAACTTTTCCTATAGTGAGCTTGCAAAACTGTGTTGGGGTACCCATATCCTACTGCATACAAAATTACTTACTAATACTACGGTCCTCATCTGCTGTAGTAAATAATTTTCTATCTTTGTATTAGATAATCTGTGTTTTTAAACAGGAGCATTGAACCTACTAAGTTGGTTTTTGTGGTTCCTGGTAATGAAGTGGTAATGAAGGCTGTTCTCTTGCATGTGTTTTAGAAAGAGAGACGTCAACTTTTTTTCTGTAAGTGAGCCTCGTCACTCCTCCTTTCCCACTCCAGCCATGTGGTGCATCCTGTTCTGATCCTGGCATGCCAAGATATCTGCTAGGAGATGGATAGTTGTTAGAATTCTGTGTCAACCTAAAAATGTGTGAGCAGTCGCTACTACTGGGCTGGGCTTAATAGCAGCTAACTTGGCATGATCCAGAAGAAGAATTAGGTCCGCCTGAGCATCTGTCTAACCCAGAATCCTGCCTGCAGTGGTTCAGTAACAGGGAAAGTACGGCGGTCAGGGTTGTGGTTTTCCCCAGGAAAGGGCTTGTCCTTTGCACTCCTGAGTGCTGACCCTATGATTCTCTGGGATGTGAGGTGAGGACCTTCTGTGGTAGCTGGGGGAGGCTGTGGTGTGTTCCTCAAATAGACAGAAGATGCTTAGACAGGAATAGTATAGGAATATGTAATGTATGGAAGTGTAGGACAAGTATCTAGTGATAGTTTTACGATTCCTGTGCCATTTTTGGTGATTCAAGGAGTTCCTGAGTTGAAGGAAGTGTTCTCTCATTTCTAATAATTCCCAATACTTTTTGGGTTTTTTTGGCTAACTTCTTCTGAATTAGCCACCTCTTCAGTATTCTGTGGCAAGAAATTGTGTGCTCGAACTCTGTGTGGTGAAGCAATACCTGCTCTTCTTTTCCCTGGCACCTCTCAGTTTCATCTGATGCTCGGTATAGTTCTTACTCTCTGGAAGAGGCAGCAGACAAGGCACTCAAACAGTGTAAGAAGTTCCTAAACAAACTGACCTTAGGATAAGACAACCCCCTATCTTGTGAAGATCCCATCAAAATATTGATTCAGTTATATACTGGAGGATGTCTTCAGCAAAGGGTGGTAGTATGTAACTTTGACATAGAATAGTATTTGGTGGTTTATAAGAAAATGGAGGATTTATTTTTTGAGAATCTAAAACTTTGGATGTTTGTGAGCAATAAATGTGAATTTAATGCCATGTTACGTTGTACTCTGAACTATTATTGTTGTTATCCTATTGCTCAGACTGAAAGTGTTCTTAACTCTTTTCTTCTACACTAGGAGGCAAGTGAAGCCTACCTGGTTGGCCTGTTTGAAGATACCAACCTGTGTGCTATCCATGCCAAACGTGTCACAATCATGCCAAAAGATATCCAGCTAGCACGCCGCATACGTGGAGAGCGTGCCTAAACTTCACTCTGATGGGTTCGTCATTCTCGAAGCAAAATCTTCTTCCTGTTATTGGTAGTAATGAACGTTAGATATTTTTTCCATGGGGTTAAAAGGTACCTAAGTATATGGTTGCAAATGGAAAAATAGGGGACAGAATTGGGAATTGGCAAGTTTTTTTCCATTTTCATTTGTGTGTGGATTTTTAATATAAATGAGGGGACATAAAACATTAATGTGGTCAAAAAAAAAATGTTTCAGTGAAAAAGTTTCAGCAATTCAACTTTATAAAAAAAAAATTATAAATAAACCTGTCAAATTTTTCTGGACAATGCCAGCATTTGGATTTTTTTAAACAAGTAAATTTCTTATCAATGGCAACTAAATGGTGTTTGTAGCATTTTTATCATACAGTAGATTCCATCCATTCACTATACTTTTCTAACTGAGTTGTCCTACATGCAAGTACATGTTTTAATGTTGTCTGTCTTCTGTGCTGTTCCTGTAAGTTTGCTATTAAAATACATTAAATGATGCCTGCTTTTAGTCTTGATTTTTAAATACTACATGTGGATTATATTTGATTACAAAAATAATCAACTTTCCCTTTTACTCTTCGATCTGTGGCTGAAGTACTTGGAGCAGATCTAGGAAGCACTGGGGGTACCTCCTTGGCTGAAGTAGTGGTATGTGAGGCATTTAATGAGTAGAATTTCTGTCCGCTCCATGTGAAAGTTTGGTGAGTGTATTACCAGGTAGAGTCTGGAGCTGGACTGAACTCTCTAACCAAGCTACAGCACGAAGAAAAAGCAGTTTTATCGCTGTTTAGGTCAAGTAAGAACTTGATTTAATTCTGAAATTGGAAGCATTTCTGATTTTTGTGGTTTGTTTGTATGGTGTAACTGGTAGGGTGTGGTGGCTTGGGTTTGGGTATTTTTTGAGGGGAGGATGGGATTTTTGGGGGTTGCTTTTTTTTTATTGCCTTTTTTTTAAAAAAAAAGAACTTTAGCTGTTATCTGGTTTCTCAGTTTGTAGGTGTTCACTTTTTGGTTGATTACCTTTCTGTTTCAGTCATACCCACTAGCATGTTTACAAGCTTAGTCCATGTGATTAGTTTAAGTTTGCACACTCCAGTCAAAAAGACACTTTGTACTATCTTTGTCAGTTGCAATACATCTTAGAAGCTGTGCTTAGGCAGGAACAAACATTTGAAAATTACTAATTTTTTTTTATATTTCCCCTCAAGTGCAGATAAAAGTTTCTGAAGAAATTTGCTGCTGTAATTATGATCTGTACAAACTTTTAATTTTTCACCTGAAACTCAGTTAAGGATTCTGGTGGACCAGCCTGGAACTGAGTTTTGTGGTGTTCTTTTTGATAGCTCTTGCAGGTCATGAAATGAGTTACATGGAAAAAAAATATGTAGGCAGTGAACAGATTTCACCTCTGTGCTATGACCCCTACAGATCTTATTTGCTTGCTAACTTCTTTCAAGAGGTTCTAAGTGAGCTCTAAACACCCAAGTGAATTTGTCTGAAAATTCCGAAAAAGGATTAATAAAGATGTATTTTCTTTTGTATTTTGAGCAGAGAGCCAAAAATTACAGAATAAATCACATTACTCATAACTTGCTCAGCTCTAGTAATGAATGCTGTCTGCCAGGTAAAGTCTATTTAAATGGAATAGCTTGTCACAGAGAAAACTAATGTTAGACAAAATGTGATCACATCCTTTTGATGCCGAGCAGTTCATAACTATCAACTAAAAATTAAGCAAGACATGTCTTGGAGCATCCAGAACAACAGAAATATAAAAGATGAGCAGCAGAGATTTAACTGATTTAAGATGTTGCTTCTGTCTACTTCATAACAACCCTGTTAAACTTGCTATAAATGCATTTCAATGTAATTTACTACTGTTTTGTCCTGTACTTCAGAATTCTGTTTCATGCATCAGTCAACAATGCTGGAACTACCTACACAGAAAGGTAATCAGACTGATTTGATTTTATTTTATAACCTGGAATTGATGTATTGGTAGGGAACTTATTGGGTTTTTTTCTTTTTTAGAAACCCAAATCTAGAAATTACAGTTCTCAAATGAGCTACTGAGTTCTTTCTCTTTTAAGAGAGAATTGGGATGAGGAATATCCCAGTTTTACTGACAATGCAGTTAAACTGTTCAAGGCAGAAGAATCCATAGTGGAAGATGAGGAGATCGGGCACGTGTGCAGCTGACAAGGTTTAGGTGTGCAGCGCTACCCTGGCAGCTCAGGGCAGAGCTTTGCCTCCGAGAGTGTTGGTTATGACGTTGCGGTCCTAGAAGTGCTGTGTGAATCCCGTTAGTGCTTAGCTGCCTGGATATATTGATACCAAGCGTTGGGGTTTTATTCCTGAGGGATCTTGGGGTACCGCTTCTCTGTTCCTGGTTTCTTCAGATATGATGGATTTTCATTCTCCAGACTTCTCCAGTTTTGCTGCACAAATTGCTTAATCTCTAGCTTTCTCGCCCTCTGCGCTGAGTACGCCATCTTTTTGTCTATGGTGCAGTGGCGTGAGAATAAGAACCATTAAATCATCAGCTTTCGTTAAGAACAGCTTTTTAAAAATTGCCAGAATGGTCAGGTGTCAGTCCACTTGTGGATGGATCTTCTGGTTAATGCTGTTTTATGTCAGTGGAAGAAGGGGAGTACAGAAAGTGACATTACTTTTTTTTTTTTTTTTTTTTTTTTTTTTTCTTGTTTCACACCACTCTGCCAGCAAGAGAGTCTTTTTTTTTTTTTTTTTTTTAATGCTGAGGGTGTAGTTGTTTGGGGTTACATTGTGGGTTTTTTTTCTAGCAGATTTTAGAAGTATTTCTGGCATAATGCATCCGGCGTTGGCAGTTCACTTGTAGCTGGGGAGTCTCTCAAAGACAGGCTCTGCAGTACAGAAGGATCAAAACAAAAAGATGGGGATTGGTGTTGATACAAAAACTGCAGGGGAGGAAGAACAAGACCACCTACAGTTCCTGTTTAATCAACCTTTTTCCATGTGTAGTAGTATTCCTACAAAAACATTTTTGGGAAGCAGTGGAGGGACAGGAGGACATAGCAGAGGGGATCCATGGTCGGGGAGGAAGGGATTGTGAGAGAAGATAGGATACAGCACGTACGTAAATTTTAAGCTGCTGGTGGTGTGGTGCAGGTGCTCCCTCCCTTTGGTCCCTTCAGGATTACAGGTTCCTGCTTCCTGGGGCAAAGAAGAAGGGCGTACAAAATAGTTCTAGTTACATGCAGTGATGTGTTTTAAAAATAACCAAGGAATTGTGTTTTGATGAATGCAATTTTTCTTACTTTTGCACATTGCCACATGTCCGTCATGCTGTTTGAAGGGAGCAGTAGCTGCTGGTGGCCCTGTTAGCTGTCTGCAGGTTTGGGCATCAGCTAAAAAGAAATTCAGCCTGCAGTCCAAAGTCTGCAGGTGTTTACCATATAAGTCTTGCAGCTTGTCATTTTACTCTCCTGGGCTGCAGCTTCTGGAGCTGAAAGGCAGGGAAAAGAGTTGCAGAGGGGAGTTAGCTGACCTACAGGATGGCAATTCACAAAAGTGTTTTATAGCCCTTGGGTTTCCTAATTGTCCTCTTGATAAAACAAGGGCTGATCCTCTTGGAACTGTATATGTGTCTGCTTGTTGGGTGAGAAAACTTTTGAGGAAGCCATTGACAAGAATTAATGTATTTAAAATAGCTTAAGAGTTTTGTTGGTTTGTTGGTTGTTTTTTTCAGAGAAGCACACTTCCTCAGACAGTTTTGCAAGCAGTGTTTAAATTCTTAGAAAATTCCTGGTATCCACAATTCCATATGTTGAAGAAACCATAGTATTTAGAAATGTGAATTCCTATTAACTTGAGGTGTTTGAGACTTGTGGGAAAAGGCAATACCGTCAAACTTGAATGTGGGCTAATTTAACAGTGACAGGAAAAAAAAATCTGCTTAAATCATATGTGCAGAATTCTCTGCAAAAGTAAATTACATTTACATGCAAGAGATATGTAATACTGATCTTTCACATCTGCAAAAAAAATAGGCTGAACTTCAGTTCCTAAAATAGTTTATCTCTTTCCTCTCTACCAGCAATTCTGCTATTTTCTGGGCAGTTCAGTTGCAGCTGAGATTTTGAACACTAGAAACAAGTTGTGGTCATGTGGACATCCTGCTGGGTGGAGGGATGGATGTTACCTGGCTCCTTACTTGTTAGTGACCCACACATTCAAAAGCTGAACATCTGTTTAAGGCGTATCATTGCATGAATGCCCACATTTCAATAGCTTTCTTTTAGGTTTTTGATTTCATAAAATCATAGAATGGCCTAGGCTG
>NW_009717328.1:0-2043 GCF_000703405.1 Apaloderma vittatum | reverse complement strand
GGAGAAGATCTCTGTGCTGCTACAAGCACACATCAACCAGCCTGTCTGGGTCTTGGCCACCATCTCTCTGACAATCTCTCCTGCCTCTCTGCGCAAAATAAAGTTTTTCTGCATCCAAGTTTTGTCTCTCTCCTTCTTTGACCCAAGTCAGGCAGATTCTGGGTGTGGATGTCCAGCAGCTGTGGGAGGGCACAAGCTTAATCTGAGATGCCCAGGTGAGCTGATTATGGGTGGACTGGGGAGAAGGATGATGCAGGCAGCAGGTTGTGGAGACAGAGTCTTTGGGTAGCCTTGCAGGAGCTGGGGAAAGGGCACAGAGGAGGCCAGGTGCTGGCAGTGCTGCTTTACCTTCCCTTCTCTGCCCCGTAGCCGCACCAGAACTGACATGTCCCACTGCTTTGCAGAAGCATGGCAGTACCTCTGAGCATCTGTACAGAGGCGACTGGAATCGAGTTGGTCTTATAGCCAGCCCACGGAAAATGGCCCAGCCTTTTGGAGAGCAGCTTGTCAGGTATGGTCCTTGGGGGTGCATGTGGACACAAAGGAAAGCATGAGCTGGCAATCTGCCTTGGGATAAAGCTAGCCCCTGCTCTCCTGGGATGCACAGGGAAGAAGTGGCTCCTTGCGCTCCACTTAGTGGTGGTGAGGCCATACTCTGGTTCTGTGCCAGTGCTGGACTCTCCAGCACAGGAGATGTGGGACAGCTGGTGAGAATCCAGCAAATGGCCACACAGATGGTGAAGGTACAGGGAGCATCTCCTGAGTGTGGAGAACCTGGGAGAACCGGGTTCGTTCCTCCTAGTGCTGAGGAGGCTTGGGAGATTTCCCCAACAGGCACACATGCCTGAGAGAAGGTGTCAAAAAGGTGGAGCCAGGCTGTTTTGTGAGGTGTCCGTTGCCAGAACAAGAGGCAATTGGCTCCAGCTGTAATACAGGAGGCTCTAGCTCAGCATCCCCTAATGCTTTTTCACTGTGAGAGTGACCAGCCCCTAGCGTACTCTTCTCATGTGAGGTTGTGGACTCTCTATCCATGGAGCCATGCAAAAGTGAGTTGGCTGTTGTGCTGGGCGGTTGTGTCTGGGTTATGCTGCTTGATGTGGCAGCATGAGAAGATGACCTTGAAAGGCACCTCCCCCCAGCAATCAGGCGGTGATTTCTGTGGCTTTGTGTCTGTGGCAGAGATCCAAGGAGTTCTGAGTGTGTTGGTTTCTGATGTGAGTGAGAAATGGAGGAGAAAGGGAAGTAGAATACTAAAGGGAAGGAGATGAGGGAGAGGAGGAGGAAGAGAAAACAGGGAAAGAAAGGGGAGGTAGGAGGAGAGGAAAACAAAGCAAAAATGGAGAAAAAGAAAAAAGAGAGGTGTAAGGGGACAGGGAAGCGGAAAGGGAAGCCTCTGTTAAGCTTTCCCTCTGGGGCCTGTAACAGCAGTGCAGAAGCACAAGTAATCTGGAGACTTGGCAGCCATTGGCTGTCCCTAAAAGTCTGGAGCAGCCCTGCTCATGTCAAGGGAGGCTAGAGGTCTGTAAATGTCCCCAGATTCAGGCAGAGGAGTTGCCTGCCTTTAGGCAGGACACATGGATCTCAGCTGCAGAGGTGAGAAAGGACAGGCCAGTGGGGGTCTCCTGAAAGGCAGCACAGCCAGGCTCTGCTGGGGCTGAGACGCTGCCCTGGCCCAACCAGAGGGGACCAAGTGCAGGGAGAGGGACCTTCATCCACTGCTGGGGCTTGAAAGGAGGAACTGAGAGAATAGTATTGGATGCAGGCTTATTTTATTGCAGTAGACATAGACAGAGAAGGGAGAGGCAGATAAGTTTTCCCAAGGGTTTGCAGAGAGATGTTTCTTCAGGCTTCTGCAAGGTGGTGGATGTGATAGTGACCATCAAATTCCAACTGGGACAATGGCAGAGTCACACATGTAGTGACGGGCTGGAGCAAAGAACAGAAGAGCTGGCATGGAGAGATGCAAAGGAGAGGAAGAGTAATGGTGATGGAGCCCACAGTTTCTGAGATCATCTGGGTCTAGCAGGGCCCACAGGTGTCCCA
>NW_009717327.1:0-30258 GCF_000703405.1 Apaloderma vittatum | reverse complement strand
ATCCCTGGGGGACACCACTGGTCACCAGACGACAACTAGATGCAGCACCATTCATCACCACTCTCTGGGCCTAGTCATCCAATCAGTTTTTTGAAGCCCATTTTGTTCCAAACTGCATTGGACTAATCAGAAGGAAAGCTGAAATTAAAAGACAGATTTATTTAAATCAAGATGAAGAATTACTCAATGCACTAGCTAAGTGGAAAACTGTAATTTGTTGCATTTCTTCCATTCAAACTATGCTAGACAACACACATAGCTGTTGTAGAAGAAGAGGGAAGCATCTCATGTATTGACTGATTCATGCTCAGAGTACTCAGTTGATTTCAGCTATCCGCCAATGTAGTTGTGAGAGTGTTTGTGCCACACCAGCTGCAGTTATCTTAGGCAATGTAGTAAAGGTTCCTAATGATGACCTGCAAAATGTGTATATCTCCTGAGCCAACCCACATCTAATTTGCTGAAAATTTTCCTGATTGACTCACTCAGTAGAAGAAAAAAGAAAAAAAATTAATGTGAACAAGATATTTGGTAGCAAGCATTTTGTTTTCTTTTTATGCTGCTTTTCAAAACAGAGAGAAAATATGAGATAACTCCTTTTAGAAACACCTTCTCACAACCAGATTTCTTTTCAATAGTTAAGGCCCCAATAGGATTATATTTGTAATGTAAAGACTAAAGAAGTGAAAGACCACAAAAGCAAAGGAATAAAAAGTGATGATATATATTCTCTTAAGCAGGTGCTAGGCAGAGATAAAAGGAGAAGACAGGAATAAAAAGGAAGTAAGAGAGTTCCTGCATCTGTGATTGCAAATGGTCAAGAGATTAGAGAACATGTAAATAATTTTCAGTCTGTCCTATCTGAAAAAACACGTGTGGAGGGAATTCTGGGGTGGGGGACAGACCAAAATATTAGCTTTGTGGAGGTTGTGGAGGCCTCATTTTATTTCAGACATTAGAGTGCTTCTTCCAGATGTTGAGCCTGCCTGAGGTCTTTGTAGGGCCAAAGAGTGAAGCTGTCCCTTCAACTAGTGTATCTGCACTGCAGCCAGAATAACCGGAATGGAACTACACTGATTTAGAACAGCTGAGTGTCTGGCCTTCTATGGTTGTGAAAGGTTCATCCTAATTGAAAACTTTTCCAAAATATAAGACATAGGCTGAAAAAGAGTCAGAGGAAAGGAAGGAAGTATCGCAGTTTGTGAGGAAGGGAAGCCCATGGTACCTAGACTGTAGGTTTACCAGAAAAAAAAGTGGCGTGTTTTGCACAGCTTGGGAACTTAAGTGTTTGTTATCTCTGTCAGTTGCCCAAACATTAGGTACAACACCAAGTATCACTGTGCTCCTGTCAGCTAGAATGCATTACAACAGTTAAAAGATGGAAAAAATTCTGAGCTTGCATCTGAATTTAATTAGCTGCTCTGGAAAGAAGGGTGTTAAAGAGAGCTGCTTCAGAGGATGCAGGGAGGAGCGCCTGAAACCTGGGTAGATGTCTGGTTCTTGCTCTTATTTCTTAAGCTTTTTTCCATGGCTGATTAGAATAAAACAGCTAATTTAGAAAATATAAACATTTATGTGATTCTTTACTGTGGAGCACTGAATGCAGCTCTATAGTAGGTAGGTCCTGTTAGTTTTGTGTCTTCAGATCAGCTTTAGTTGACACTGATGATATCAAACAATCATTTATCTGAGGAAAAGCTTAGTTTAGTAGTTATCTCTTTTATAACACAGTTATGTCTTTTCTTTAGTCTTGCAGAAGTTGTGCCATTGGAAGAAGAATATAGCTTATTTAGAGTTATGAAGCACACAGGTTAGTGTTAAAATGAAATTAATTTAAAACATCATAGCTCACTCCCACCTGACCAGAATTTCAC
Organism: Apaloderma vittatum; assembly: GCF_000703405.1. Lineage (NCBI taxonomy): Eukaryota > Metazoa > Chordata > Aves > Trogoniformes > Trogonidae > Apaloderma > Apaloderma vittatum. The sequence continues at coordinate 28,384 of NW_009717327.1, read as the reverse complement.
TTCCAATAGGACCCTTTTCATGGATTCTCTTCGAAACTGGGGATACCCTCACTTTTCCTAATCTCTCAGCATCTAGGAATTTGCAGAAAAACTCCTGGGTAATTGACCTGTTTTCAACTTTTCGGGAAAACTTTAACATAAAATTCCTTTCCACCTTTTGAAGTTCAATGTTAAAAGTAGAAGTTTTGTTTACCAGTGTATCCACGTTATTCATACTTCTCTGATGGTTCAAAATCTTCTTTTCAGTTGCACTCTAGCTTTTTCCTGGCCCGGTTACTCAAAAGCCCTCAATTTTTTTTGAAACATCTCAAAAACAATTAAAATATACACTACCACCCAAAAAAACCTCCAAGCCACAGTTCCATACCTGAGGCTTGAGCACATCTGAAGCAATGGCAGCTTTCCCTCTGACTACTGGATGCAGGATCAAATACTAAGGACTTATCTAGAGGTGAGAGTTTGCCTAGTGGTCAGCAAATCACTTCTTCAGACTTATCAATGAAACATAACTCCAAACTTACACCACACACACCCCCCTAAGGACTGGCTCTTTTTCCTCAGCCTAGGTAATTTTACTGGTAAGATTAATGAGCTGGAAGCATGTTGTTTTGGAGGAAAACCACTCAGTTCTCAAGCTGCTTTGCTGCTCACTAAAAGCACAGGTTTACTGCTTATGAGGCTTCAAACCTATCTTAATCAGTTAGTAATGCAGGTAATGCGATATTCCCAGATTATTTTTTGTCTTTCCACAACCGAAACTGTTGTGTAACAACTAGTGAAATAAACTCTGTATTAAATAACTTATTTTCACATCTGCAGGTAGCCAATTAGAGAACATGTGTTATTCTCGCTCAGAAATTGTTTAAACAATTTAAAACAGTTTTTACAAAGCCTTTACAATGGAACTTTTGTTTGATCCCATTCAGCCTTGCTGCAGTTGTAGCTTTAAGCATACATGACTCAGATGAGTTTTTAGGTAATTTATGTATCCTTCCCTACTCAGTGTGTGTTAATCAGGTTGCCACACACTTTTTTTTGCTAAGTGATTTACCGCCGTAGTGCATATAATCACCTGCAGAATATGAGTCACAGAGAATGTTTCTGAACCCTAAATGTCTGAGGGCATGCAAAGGAACTGGGTGCCTCCTGTTCCTGGTGAGGTCTCAGCAGCCTCCTAGTTTTACACAGTTTCATGCCCTAATTACATCTCACAGCAGGTGTTTTCTAAATCATTTTTCTCAGGTGAGGCAAACTATTTCTACATGCAAATATTAACTAGAAGGCATGCTTAAATTTTCAGGGAACAGGCAGTCCTCACATTGAAGGAGTCTCTCAGTAGCTCTAGCAAAGCACAGACTTTATTAATCTTATCCTTTACAAAAGAATAAGAAGTAAATAATGACCCTAATGTTAAATCCTGTCGGATCAACCTAACTGCAAATTGCAGATCTGGCATTGTATTTTATACTTTAGCTTATGGGTGTACTTTGCTTTAAGATTATTAGAAGCAGTGACTTGTCCCTCCCACCAGCTCTCCCAAGCTCCCAATTCTCTCAGCCGTCAGACGTGAAGTGCTTTGATTTCAGTTTCCTAGTGCTGGGAACACTTCTTCTTGGGCATGTTAAGAGAACAGCAAAACCAGAGCATTTTCTGAAAAGGTCAACCCAGCAGCAGGATTCTACAGGTTTTCTCTTTTACACCCACATCTGCAGGAAAGCAGTTCTGCTTGGCTTTTAAATTTTTTTTCTATTTGATGGAAGAAATGCCTCCACAAAGCCAAAAATGCTAGTATGACCCACCTAAACACTAAAGACTTGAACAATGTGGAAGTTTTTCATTATGGAGAGATGGCAACCTGTTCAGTGCAATGTCATAGTCACTATTGTGAAGTCCTTTACAAATTTTAGTACTTGCTACAAAGTGGCAAGGGCAGTTCCAGCTTAAAGATATCCCCTTCCTCTTTTCTGTTTAGGAGGAGAAAACTCTGATATTCTTTTTGAATTATATTAAAGATCTTAATATTAATTTTTATGGGAAAGAAAAATGTTTGCTGAGATGTGCTAGAGGGTTTGTGGCTCTTAAAGTCTCAAGTGGATTCTTTGCAGAAATGCAAATATGAAACAAAAAAGGCACATGAAATATTGAAAATTAAGCTTATTCCTCAGGTTTCAACCTGCTGCATCCCCACTTAGGAGTGATTTTCACAGCACATGACCTTATAGTTGGCACTAGTATACAGCCGATGTGTACCATTTTGGGGTTATTTTAACACTACTCTGAGCAGTCAAGTGCTTATGGCCATAAAGAAGCAAAAGATGCAGTCTGAAGCAGCTAAGCTGAAGTCTATTAATTTAGCTATTTAAATATATATATATATTAGAGAGAGAAACAGGGAAGATTAGGAACAAGATGGTAAAAAGATGATGATGCACGGAAACTATGGTGGTAATGTGAATCTCTCCTGCCCAGCAGATCAGGTTTCAGCTGAAACCAGCAACAATGTCAGGATCATTTTAGTCCTCTCTGGCACTTACCTGAGAAGCCCTCAAAATCCCATAGTAAAGATCTGTATTGTCTCACTGCCTTTCAAAATTCCGCAGCCCTCTCCTTCTTTCATTGGTGCTTGGTGTGAAAACCTCCATGTAGGCTGAAAGTGTAAGCTGTTTTTTAATTGGTTTGCATCCCTGTGCTTTATTTCTACCACCCACTGCTTTGATCTACACTCCTGCCAGTTCTGAGATGCACTCCACATCACTTTTTCTTTTGGTTTTTTTTTTTCCAAAGCTTTTGGCTTATTTCCTTTTGTCTAGGCTGTAATTCTGGGCAGTTCTTTAGGGTTTGTACACTTCCATACATTTGCAAAAGTCTACAGTAACACTGAGCTCAGTGTTATGGTGGCCAGGCAAGGGCATAACCTGTGCAGAGGGAGCAAAGTTAGAATATAAATGCTTTTGTGTCAGTTTTAAAACAGCTCCAAACCACTCCCTTCCAAGTACTCAGGGCTCATGAAACAGAAGAACCCTGGCTACAAACCATGCACTGAGCTGGAATGGGACCAAGCAATGTCCTGACATGATTGGTTTTTAACATGATATGATTCCTTCAAGATACGTGAATTTTCCAATGTCTTCTGTCTTTTGGGCAATATGGCCCAGGCAGTGCATCCCAAAGATACAAAGATGGTTTTCAGCAGGGGTTATGACAAGTGTTGTTTTCTGCTACGTTAGACTTCCACAGTCCTCAAAGCTGAGAAGTTAATTCTGAGAGGAGATGTAGCAAAAAACGAAGAGAATTTTTCAGTAAATGAATTACACTTTTAATATGCTGTTCTCTGCCAGTGGCTCTGTGGATAAAATAAGTTTCTGTCGTATAGAACTACTGTCTACTATCATGCCCAGAAACACGGGTAGAGTTCATTAAAAAAGATGTTGAAAGACTGCTGTTAAGGATTCCAAATCAAGCAGTTAAAAAGTAAGAAATGCTACTAATAAGACTGGCTCATCAACAGCTTTCCTGAGTTTAATGCTGCAGCCTTTCATCATATGGTGATAATCCCCCTTGCTCACCATTTTTATTTCCTTTTTACTTGATCATTTCCTCATTCAGCTTTGCTCATCCTTATCCAACTCGTATTGAAATAATCAAGGTTCTTCTATAAATGTTACAACAGTTCTTAAATGATATATTTGTTTGGTTTTAATTTTTGTTTCAAAACAAAAAATGAAACACATTGCCCAGCATTGCTGAATGAACATTGCATTTAATACTGATTACCTGATCATCTTTTTGATATTTTTTGTCATAACATCTGAATGCTCAGCCCATATTAGTGAGCTGAAGAACATCTGATTTGCTCTTCCAATCACATTAAAGACTGATCATAATTCATATGCACAAGCAGGAAGAATTAAGGTTTTATTCATTTTCATCTCGTAGCTACTGAGTACTTGGTTTGGCAACCTTAGATTATTCTTGGATTAAAATAAATAAATAACTTCTATTATGGGCCACTTTCATGGTATCTCTTCTGCTGCTGGATGATTGCCTGACCAAATTGTTACTTCTTTCTTCAGACCCCAACATTGTTAACATCATATTCTTCTATATGACATCATAAATTGAAAAATATAATAAGGAATGTGCAATAAGGATTCATAACAGTACTGACGGATGCACAGTTCTCAGGGAACAGCTTTCACCTACTTTCATAGACAATATCCTCGTGGTGTCACCCACTTTCCAGCACACAACAAATAGACTATGCTGTAAACTTGAAATTCTAAATGCAAATGCCTCAAGCGGAACTGGGGCTTCAGTGATTTCCAAACTATTTATCACTGTTGAATCCTGTACAGCTGGAATTTATTGCCTCCAGACCTTCAACTGACCAAACAGTAAAAAAGTAAAAAGAAAATCTGCTGAATATGCATTCTCGTGGAAGTTACTTCTTATGTGTTTATTCTGAAAGTGTTCTCTTTAAAAGCCTTGCAGCGGACCAACCATATGTAGCATCTCCCTCTAATTTTCTTCACTGTTTACATGTATTAACTGACATTTCTCTCCATCTTTTTATCAGCTAAGCTAGTTTATATAGAAAACAGTGTCCACTCACTTTCCCTCTTTTTTGAAAATTCTAGGTTGGAAATTTTTTACATAAGTATTTTATTTTTTTTACACTCAGGGCTCTAACCTTTCTTATTTCTGATTAAACTGTTCTCTTGTAAATGTCCTGGTTTCCTTCCCCTTAGCTTTGTTATTACTTCTGTCACAACAATGTCTGTAGTTCCTAGACAAGACTGGGAATCCATCACATTATTTTCTCTCTAAACACCTGATAGGAGGCAGGACCTTTTCAAAATGTAATAATCTGTATGGACAAGATAGGCAGAAGATGGCAAAAAACATTATTATCATCATCTTTGTTTTATAAAGGAAGAATGGAAGACACAAAAGAGGTCAGGGTATTTAAGTGCTAAGTTACATATACAAACAACTTTAAATATCAGCCTGTGGAGGAGCTGCAATGCAAAAGGAGATCTGGTGAGAAGCATTCCACAGCTTTAGCCACAAAATGTTTAAAAAATGTTTGTTTAGAAACTGAGAAGAAGATCCACAGTCCCTTTTCCATGCATGACATTGCAGGAGGATCCTTTCTTATTTCTCCCTCTGCCTGTAGATGATGATGCAGGCAGACAGGTCCCCCGTCCTTCATCACTGCCCATCGTGCACCGGGTGGAGGGCAAACATGTTGCACCCTTCGCCACCCCCTCCCTAGATCTTGGCTCCCTGCTGCCCAGCAAGGGTTGGCTTAGCATCCTCCTCCCAGTTGAGCACAAGGCAGTAATATTTTTCAGCACAGATTTTGTCACAATTGCGCAGCTGAAATCCTAACTGTCGTTTTTGTCGTTGACAGCCACTGTACAGCATATATAGCTCCTGATGCTGCCAGCTTTCTTCATTACTTCTTTTCTTTCTTCATATGATTCAAGGACATCTAGTTCCTTGGGAAAGACCTTTGGAAGTATTCTATAATTAGCTGCACTGTTTACAGGACAGTTGTATTGTCAGACTCAGTCACTGTTATTTGAAAACACTCAGAAGTGTCAGTATCTGTCATATTCTTTCCAGTCTCTCAGCTACTATTGTTCACTTGTTGTTTTTCTTGGTTCTTTTCTTAGCACTACACTAGCTTTCACTTACTAGCATATATTCTTCTCTGTGTGTAGTCATACAAATATTTACCATGAAGTATCATTGATATGATTTGGAAAATAAGCTTTTTGAAGGTTCAGAGGGAAGGTTTTCAATATTTTAGCGTATTCTGCATAGTTTTCAAATTCAGCAACAAGAAGAGAGTAACCCAGTGCATTTCATATGTATATTAAGGCTGAGTGAACTGATCTATTCATTACCAATTCTGTGCAAGTGTATTTTGCATACAAACTCAAAACATTCTTGAGCAGTGCAGTTGAAGAATATGTCTGCAAGTTAATAGGTCTCCAGTTACACCTATATTGCCAGGATTGTAGCTCCACATGTGACTCCAGGATCTGCAGTCAGTTGTACATCTTCAGATGATTCATGTTCTGACTAGTTTGGAGCAAACGAGCTGGTTTTCTGAGAAGAAAATTATAGAAGCAGTGTGGTAGCTTATAGTCCGACTTGATCCCTACAGGCAATATGAACACAGCTGGCTCTGGGTAATTTGGTTTTCAGTTTAAATGGATATGATGCTACCAAAAGCTTTCTGTATATACCCTCTGTGGCCATGCTCATCTATAAAATGGATACAACAATTCACTTTTCCGCACAACATTTCCCATCTTGCTTTTGAAAACTCTTCATTTCACACTGTAGCTATAAATTAATTAGTGTGACGAGACACTCATCTTGAAGGCATGGAAATAATTATTTTCACTGGAATCATCCTGCAAGGATATGAAAACTTGGGGGAGAAAAATAAAAAATAAAAATGTTTGGCTATAGGTAAACAGTGTACAGAAATTGGTATTGTGAATGACAAACGACTATCACAATAGTTAACTTGCAAATGCACAGGAATACATTTAATACATTAAGTATTAAAAAAAAATGTTTGCACAATGGGCAGGCTAATTCTTGAGTGTTCAACTGACTTCACTTTACAGAAGAGAAAGCAGGGGGTTCCTATATAAAGTAAGAGAGACTGAGAATCTGAATCAAGGAGAGAAATACTAAGGACAGCTGATTTTGCAGGAAAAAAGGGAGCCTAACTTTGGCTCTGTGGCTGTGCAGGAATGTGGAGTGCACATACACTACCTGGGAATGAACAGCTTTTGCTGCAGAAAGGTGCTGCTCCCACCACTAGTTTTTTACTCCAAGAGTGACTATGCTGCTGGCCCTGAACTCCATCTTCTGCCTTGCTTGGTAGAAGGCAAAAACTATGGGGGGTGTTGATGCATCTTTGTCTTGAAGGGATCTCCAGCAAAGTTATTTTTGTTTTCACTGAATATTTCTGTGCAATTGCTCATTTTTCAAATTCGTTTGATAGTAGGTGGGAATATTTTTCTGAAGCTTGCAACTCACCAGACTTCTATAGCACTGCTTGAATTTTTGGCCCTTGATGTAATTTGGTTGCCTTTTGGTCTCTGCAGGTTTGTTTAAGCTATATAGACAAATAGTTGATTTTAGGGTATCCAAAATCAACATGTAGAACTGTGGATCATGTTTCTGAGTCCGTGTATTACTAATATTGAACTTGACTCTTCAATGTAAAGAAGTTTTCCATTCTTCTTTGCTTGGTATTTCCTTAATTCTCTTGTATCAATTCCCCATTTATTTACTCTGAGCCAATCCATCTTCCAATGAAGATAATGATACAATCAGTCATTTCAAACATATCAGGTTTCTGACCCACAAAATAATTTATAACATGAAGCCAATCCTTATTCAGGTGGTGCAGAGATTCCCTGACTAATGAGTACAATCCTTTTTGTAACAGAAGGAGAATTAGAATAGGTATGTTAATACATTCAGTAGTTTCTTTGGCAGGAATTGCTCATTTGAGCATCCTACCAGTTGGGCCAGGGAAAGCTTGTGGGTGTTAGTCTCCCAGAGTACCTGGGTTTCAGCAGGGCTCTGAAATTCCCCCCACAAGGGACTAGGGCAGCCCCTGAGGCTGACTCCTGTTGTGCAACCTTGTTGTGGTCACATCTTTCCTAATGAAAGATCCATCTAACATGGCCTATTCTTGGGAAAGGGCTTCAATGAATCTGCATTTTTGTAGTGAAAAATGGTTTGTCAGGAAATTCTTGTCTCTTCTAATGAGGCTGAATATCAAAAAGTGATTCCAGAGCAATGATTGCATGCTCAGTGGACACAAACACATCTAGTGATGCTTTTCAGTGTGGGAAAAACTACAGTCTTGCAAAAATTGTAATGCCATTGGTCTCTCTCACTCTCTCAACTGCCTTTCAAAACAGTGTAATTTGAGAGTTCCCTGCTATGTGTGTACATACAGAGTGGTTGAGAGGGCAGGGCACCAAATGGCACTTTGCTGTTTTAAAATGCACAGTTCAATCTGTGGCAAACTAGTATTTCTTTGGTAAATTGCGTGGAGTAAGCAGACTGTTCATGACAGCTCTATGAATAATAATGGTGATTTTATCATGATACTTTTGCTCCTGCTGGATATTATTATGCAAGGCTGTTCCACAGTAACTATTACTCCGTTTCAACTTACAGAGAAGCTCAAAGGCTGCAGGTTCAATAGACAAAAAAAAATGTTTTCTCACTTTTCCTATTTATTTCTGTATTTATAGCAACTCTCAGTTTAACGTCTCATACAGACTTAATCCTTTACTTTATTCCTGCGTGGAAGGTGAAAGATAGGCAGAGTTGTAACAAGTCATCCCTCAGACAGTTTTTCCTTTCCTCTTCCCTCTCTCCTTCACCAGTCCCCACTTCTTCTAAGAACTTGCTGTTAACCAGTGATCTCCCAACCTGGGCAACTATATATATATTCCCATTTACCTCTTTCTCTGGAGAACCTGACCTCTTTGCTACAAGTTGCTGGCACCCCAGAAGGGCAAATAAAATGTACTGGAGGAGGACAGATTGATGAAGAAACCATAAGCAGGGAGAGACAGAGTTTGAGATCAAGAGTTCTGAATCTTTATCTTTACAAATTCTTACCCAGGAGCTGCCACTGTGTTTCATTACCACTTCCCAGAGTGATGAGAGGCAAAATAGAGAGATATAAAGTTCATACCCTTCTCCTTTGTCGGTTGTTAACTCTCAAGGGCTACCATGACTGCAGGGCTAAGGTCAAGACCATTTGGGGTCAGCCCATCCTTTGGGTGCCCTGGAAGTGCCTCTGGACACCCTGCATGCTGCTGAGCTCTGGAGGCAGGTGTGAGGTCTTCCTATGTATGAAAATATTCAAAGACATCCATGCTGTGGATGAGACAAATGCTAATGTCCTTAGCCAAGAAGACATTTTCAATACAGTAATTTTGTGCATGACTATATTAGTTAAAAGTAATCAGTCTTGAAATTTATGATGCTGTCATGAATAATCTTTGTTCAAATATAGTGAAAGAACTGTAGTGTTTGTGTAAGCAAAACCTAGAGAAGTCTAGAAGAATACATGAGGTACAGATTGAATTACTGATTCAAAAAGAAATGTGTTCAGTAGACTATACCAAAAAAAGATAGTAACTCTAGGGTTTGTTTGGTTTTTTCTTTTCACCAGTGTTAGTGCCTTTTGAAGCAATTGCAACCTACTGCTATTTTATTCAATTTTACTTGGGAAACAGTTCTGGTTTTGTCCAGCGTGCAAACGGCAGCAGGCAGGGTGCCAGCTAATTGCCACTGCTGTTTTCAGCTGATGCTCTTTCTTATTCTTGCGTTCTTGTTCTCTCTGTGAATTGATTGTGGCTACTGAGCTGGAGAAGAGGAAAATGCCCATCACAAGTCTCAGCTTGCAGGCTGACAAGAAAGAGGGAAGAAATGTTCCAGTGACCCTCACAACTTCTGTTATGTGCTGCAGCCCTGAGTTCACCTTGACACTGTACTTAACACCTGGGAAGGTGTGTTTGAGAGCAGCAGATGCCAATACTGTACTATTCCTGATTTCATGGAAGGGTATATCTAATTTTTTATCTATATATGCTAGAAAAGATGAAGGGAAGAAATAAAATATAAAATAATGACTAATTATAAAAACCTGCTTCTTGATTTTTCCCATTGCAATCTAGATACCTGCATGCATTTGCTGATTTATCCCTTCTTTTTTTTTTTAATACTAGAGTTTATTTCTAAGAGATTAGGGCTCTAGTACTACAGATGCTAATGCGTGTGTCCAATGTTATATATATGCAGTATCACTACTTAGGAAATACCTGAATGCGTCTTTCATTGTACTTTTTTATATATACTTTTTCATATAGATAAATGGGATTGTTATGGATTTTCCTTCTATAAATTGAATTCTTTCTCTTCTGTTTGTTAATTGCTGACTTTTGTAAACTCAAGCATAACACAATAAATCATTTCTGCTTTGAACAAAGCACTGCTTCAGATGTATTGGTCCTTCAGTGTATGTCACTGAAGCCCTTAACATAAATATGTCTCCATCTTGGGAAAATCTATGAAAATGCACCACAGAATCTGTGAGCGATTTCTTTTTCTTTTGCCTCTTGTATACTCACACATGTTTCTGGAAACTGTCAAGCTTTACCAAATTTTAGGGCAAATTACAACAAAAAAAAAAAAAATCTGACCAATGTGATTCATATAAAAGGGAGTTTCCTTTAGAACAGGGCTGTATGGTATCAGTTAGCCCAGGTGGTATACTTCAACATTCATGTCGCTGTTGGCTTTTTGTAAATTATGCTATGGTTGTCACATTTTTCCTGGCAGCATCTCCCAGCTTCTCTACTTTGGGGAATTAGGTTGCTGCAATGAAAACACAATGTGTCTGGTGCTGTGGCATGCCAAGGGAAGTGAGATCATAGTTCAGCTGATGAATTTCTCTATGGGAATTCATTGGGCACCTTTTGGAAACCAAAATTGTTAAGGTGTGGGTAACCACAGGCAAAAAAGTGGATGTATGTCTTCAAGACAGAAAGTCACCATGGAGTGAAGGAGTGAATTCTGTTACAGAAAGATATAAATTATATTGATCCTAAGGGCTGATTTTTTTAAATATCCAGTGATTTATTTGCACCCAGTTGTTACAAGGAAGAGTCTGCCTTCCAATGCTGTAAGTGGATGCCAAAAGTCTCTATGGAGCATTTGTTTGGGGAGTCTCTTTCAGGTACTTCAAAGTAAAATTAGTGTAGAGTCATCAATTTGCTCAAAAATCAGAACAGGCACATTTTTGCAAGATACACATTTTAGCTCTGGGATGTGCTAAAAGTGTTGCATACAGTATTTATTTCAATCAAAAGTATTGACTTGTTTATAGAAAGGATATGAAATACTTATACCACTTTAGGACAGGACTCACTATTTTAAATACATGACTACTTACTTCAGGGAGGTCCAGACCATTAAAACCATCTCTGAATTCAAGGATTGTTGAGGGCTGCAACTACATTAAAACCTGAACTGCAGAGCTCAGAGCCATCCCTATTTTGTATGATTATTTGCTGTATAAAGTTATTTGGCCCAAAAAGCTTATAGTGAAATTGTCAGAGGAAGACTCTTTAGGAGACTTGCTTCCTGATAATTATCCATCTGAAGAGAGGTGAGGGGGTTTAGAGAGTTTCTATGTAAAAAAGAATATAGTTTCTGTGTAAAAAGGCATACAATACCTGGCATTCTGTGACACCAGGCCAAGCTGCGAGAGACACTGACCATCCAGCACACCACTTCTTGTCAGAGGGTACAGAAAAATGTAATTTTACATTTCAAAAGATTACAAGAATCAGAAATTTACCTGAATTGATTTGAACTCTCAAGTCCATGGTACTACAGTGATTGAACAACTGGTCCATCAGCTGGCATCCCTGAAGGAGGGGACTGATAAGGGACCATCAGAGAGATACTGCTGAGAAGTATTAGATGCTTGAAGAGCATTGTCCAGAGAAGGAACAATTGCCAAGGTATGGATCTTGGAGAGGAAATGTGAGGTAGGGATTTTTAAAGATGGGAGAGAGGTAGCAAACAATGCTATTTAGAGCTTTGCCTAAACACTTGTGACTGTACCAGAAAGATTCCTCTAATTCTCACAGGCCTTGCAGCAAGCCTGCTGTGATTATCTAAGCATATAGGAACGTGCAAGGGAATGTCAAATCTGACCCTGAGTTTGAGAGCTGAAGGGGAATGGTGAAGCTGTCAACAGCAATGGGCAGAGGAGGAAGAGTGGCAGGTTCAAATTAAAGAATTACCTGTGATCTTTTTAGCTTCAGGTGACAAGGAATCATCCTGAATACACCAAACTGTCAATTCAACTTGCAGAATGGAACAGAAACAGACAGGACAGGGAGGTGAAAACATTCAGCTTGGGAGTAATAGTGGAAAACAAGAGGAAAAAATCGTGCAATGAGAAAACAGGAGCGTGTAGTGGCTTTGAGAGAGTCCCATGGAGAGGGGCAAAGGAGCTGCTCTGAAAGATGCTGAAAGAGCAATAAAGAAAGTAGACAGGAGCCACAGGAGGGTACTGCCATGAAAGCCAAGCAAGGAAAGAGAGATCAAGGGTATCAGATTAGGCAGGAAGGTCAAAGAGGACACTGAGATTCCCATGTTAGCCAGAAAGAGGTCATTTGAGACCTTGGTGAATTAGTTTGAATGGGAAGGACTGGAGCCAGATTGCAATGAGTCAGAGGAAAGGAAATCAATGTAGTGGTCGTAAACAGGCCTTTCAAGTCACTCAGAAGTGAAAGGGAGAAGGGAGGGCTGAGACAGAAAGAAAAGCTGACCTATTTGCACTGAAAATTCACAGACAATGCCTTGCTTATCCCTTTCCCTTCCTCAATGTATGAATTACCTTATTTTGTTGTTTTCTGATGGATTTTGTTGTTGTTTTCATTTTGAAGACCAGAGAAGTTTCCAGACTCCCTGATTTTAACAATCGCTCATTAAAAGATCTCAGGCACCCACTCAGAGAAACGCATATGTATAGCAGCCTGTATGAATTTCTGCCTCTTAAATTTAATACTCAGTCGCCATTTAACCATAGAGCTTCATTTGTTTTCATGATCACTGCCTGTATGATGTCTGGTACTGGAGTTCATTGGTGCCAAACTAAAATTAAATTTGTTTTTAAATCCCTGGAAACCCTACAGAAACATGAAGGGAGTGATTGTGCTACAGAACACACTGTAGAGAAGCCTGACTTACCATGCTGTTTCTCCAAAAACATCTTTATTCTTTTCAAGGCATATGTTTTTCACACCAATCATGGATTTTGTCAACCTGGCAACATTTAAAAGATACGAAAAACATTTTGATGGAAATGCAGCTGCTTAGGATTTAGTCATATACTTCTCACTGGAATGAAAAGGTAGCTCACAATGGGAAACATCTGAGAATTACAAGGGAATATGGACTTGTGATTTCTGGCACTGCCTTTGGGGTCAGTAAGTACCTATGCCTGGAATTAAAACAAAGTAGTGAGGTTGAGAACTTCCACGACTGGCTTGAAGCAATTCTTGACCAGTTTTCACATCCCACCTTTTGCTCAAGATGTCTGAATTTTGACAGAGTGAACACCTAAAAAAGAAAAGTCCCTGTGATTCACAGTTTGCTTCTAAAAATATGACGTGCTGAATATCAGACAGCCCCGCAGTCAGGCCACCGCTGACCCACATGGCCTTTCTGGGTGGCCTGTAAAAGATTTTAGTCATGAGTGTTCCTTATAGAAATGGCTGACAGATAAGGACACAGTGGCTGCAGAGCCACCTCTAGCCCTGTGCTCTGTCTGTGGACATCGGTCTGGGACCTGAGAGCTCCGAAGCTCCCCATGCCAGGGGCAGGCTGCTCCCCAGCTCAGATACACGTAGCTTTACAGCCTGTGGTCTGTTGTCCCACCTGCAAAGTGGTTCTCCACAAATGAAAATTATAGAGCACCTGGTGCATCTTTAAAAAGAAAATAATTTTAATGATATTCAGCTTCACCTTTCTCTCCAGAGCAACGAAACAGTTTATCTGACTTGATTTTTTCCTTGATATTTAAATCAATAATTTCATCCATTTTAAATGAGTACCATCTACAGCAGATTTAATTTCAAGTTAGTTAGAAATAAATAATTTTTGAGATTTAGCCCATTTTTCAAACACTGACTAACTCTCACTTCAGATTTTGCAAATGTGTTTTTGATTTGCAGATGTGGGTGGAATATTCCGCACAAATAGATCTCCAGCTATGCTGTGCTCCGAAGCTGTCCACAGAGACTACTAATGGGGATGGTCACCTAGTTCTTATAGAAACCACACCCAGGATTTAAGGAAGTTTACAATTTAAAAAGCAAGAAACTATTACCTTTAATAAACTCTGTATAGTCTTGATTGCACACATGTGCATTTAGCTCATCTACATTTGAATACAAGGTTTTGGACTGAACCTATCTGCTAAATTTCTTGCAAGGGAAGCCCATAAAGAGCTAGAGCTTAAACCTCTGAAATGGAACGATAATTCTGGGCTGCATTCCCACATGGTTTACACTGCTCTTATGTTACTGTGGGCAAGGAAGATATGATCGTGTTTCAGCCCAAGAACACAGCTCACAGTCTCTGCAAGTGCCCAGCTGGGTGCCATTTCTTCACTCCATGTGACTGGCACACAAGAACAACTGCCTGGCAGTGTTTCTATCCTCCCCCAGGAAAACAAATGCATTGGAAAAGTCATTACCTCTTCCAGGTTCCCATTGTTCATATGCAGGGCAGCACAAGGAGGGATTGGGTGCTATACACACTCTTCAACGACTGGTTGGGGTCTCCAGAGCTGTGTGGCATCACATAGCTTTCTCAAGGTCCTGCACCATGCTTACACATAGACATAGTAATTTTGATTTCATGGGATTTTTTTTCTAGCACATACCTAACATATAGAATATTCTCACTTCATTCTTTGTCTTTAATATATCCTCAGGAAGCAAATTTATTACAAGTACATTACAAGCAAACACATGAGATGCCAATAATTATTCATGAAGTACATGACAGTAATATTTTACAATTAGACTTTCTCTCTGGTGTATGCTATGTGCAAAATGCAGATTTTCTACCTCAAATAGGTTTGATTTAGGTGGTTTTGCCTAAATTACACAGGCCACTGCTAAGATTTTGCAAATTCGCAAGTAGAATCATGGAATCATTTAGTTTGGAAAAGACCTTTAAGATCATCACGTCCAACCAATGTTACAGATATTGCCAGGAAGTCTAATTAACAGTATGGCATCTGAACTGAACATTTGTAGTTTCTTCAAACATTCAAAAACATTCACACTTGTTTAGTTCCTGCCTGAGAGGCACTATTGACCAAATAATCCCCAGAGAGTCGGCCCACAACTGTGTAAGATTTTCACATGACTACACATGTCAGAAAGCCACTAGAAATATTGCAGACTGTCTGTTTGCATTTTTGCCATGTTCCTTGGCTTTCTCACAGCACCATGTGATGCAATGTCACCTCCTGTATTGTATGAAGCAAAACTAACTGATCCTGGGTTTTGTCTTTCCTCTTTTAAGTACCAATAAGCTGCAAAGCATCAACTTTCAATGATGTTACCTTTTCTGGCTTAGGGAAGAAATACATATTAGAGAAAAAGGGCACAGTTAAAATGGCATGAAGCGGAACCTTTGCAATTCTAATTATTTACATAACTGTAATCACTGAGCTACAAAACTGCTGTCCTCACAGTCCCATTAAAAAAATATGAATGATTTTGGCTCATTTTCCATGACAATTTGTTGTCATACTTTAAAATATATAATGACATGTGTTTTCTCAGCAATTAGAGTATTCTTGTTAATAGTGTTTCAGGATGCTGCAGCTCTGTGGCGTGATCTCAAAATCTTTGCGTAAGCAGAAAACATCAGTTGGAATCTGTGGGCATTTCAATGAGCAAATATTGAAAAACTCTTTTAATCAGTTTGAGGGGCAAAGAACAGCATGACAATGTGGCTGAGTGGGAAGCTGTTTTGCTATTGCAGTCAGCAGCTGGAGCAGGTTGGGTAGGAGAGCACTTGAAGCAACCCTCTGTACCACCCGTAGAACAGTGTGCTCTAACCGAATTGTTGCGCTGCAGGAGATTAGAAATTCAGATTAACTAAAAGCAGGGAGAGAAAGGGGACCTTTTCCCATAAATGCAGAATTTTATTCCTCATTGTAAGATAAATGCATTCATTCAATCACCTATGCTGTTTATTTCATTACTGATAAACACGTAGAAGTTATGCAGTCAAAATAATGTTTTGCCCAAGAGGAAAAAACGCAAAACAGTTTTAAGGAATGAAAATAAAGAATTGCCAAATTTTATGCAAACTATTTCATATTGGTTCCTGTTTGGTTTCCATGAAAAATTACACATTGCATTATGTATGTTAATACAATGCATTTTCATTAAATAAAAAACAATAATGTGACAGAGTAAGTAGCAAATGGAGTTGGACTCTTAGCCTGAGGAACTTAAAAAGTTTCAATCAATTTTATTTAGACATTTCCTCCTCTGTTCAATTGCAGACAAGTCAGAGTTCTCCTTGCCTCCATCTATAGAAGGTGGTGCTAAGTGCTTAAGGCTTTTGTGGACAAAGGTTGTTGAAACTGGGTCACCTGAAAAGGCAGGGTGGTCACATCTTCTCCAAAGTAATTTCTTTTGACCATTTCCATATTTTTCAAATGGAGAGCTTAATCTCTGTTAGGTGTCTCAACAAGCCTCATTTGTATCCTTCAGGAATGTCTCAATTAGTTTAGTATTAATTAATGCTCTTGTATGTTTATAGTTTATATGACTTTCATAAGTCCCATATCCCTAATTAACCTGCTAATTACAGGAGAGTCCTATGCTTGCATTAGTTGCATCTGCCTCTGGAATTTTGCTCTGACAGTATATGGATGAACATAATAACATATGCTTTTTTCACAACAGTTATATGTATTCTGAAATAAAAAGTTTTCTCCGGATACATCTGTAGAAAGTAGAAGCACAGATACAATGAACTCCAGTAGGCTATCTAGAATTTTATGAGAGATATTAACTAAAGTTTAGATTTTAATGCATCCTGCTCTTAGTTTTCTATCTAAATTCACAGTAACAAGATGATCTGAGGGTTGTGAATAGTTTAAAAGACTATATCTGAACTGTGGTTTCAGGAATGATCTGAAATCCCATGACCAGAAGCACCACACTCCCCTTCCCCCACGTGCTGGTACTTAAGACCGGGTGGGCTGGGGAGAGGGAAGCCCAGACGGGTGGGTGAGACAGAGCTGTTGCCCTCCCTGTTCAGGGAATCTGGGCACCAGGACTGCTGAGCACACCATGTAATGTGCCCGCTCCCTGCTCAGACACAGCCAAGGGCTGCAGCTCACAAAGGAACAAAATCCACCTCCTGAAGGGATTTCTGGCTTATTTTCAGGCTGCATGACATACCAGAATAGGTCCTCAGATACTTACTACCCGATATGAATAAAGCCCTGATGACACGTGTAGTCCTCAGAGATTCTTCTCAATGACAAAGAAGATAAGGTAGTTACTCTCACCCAAAAAAGTGGCTCTGCATCTCATTTACGACTTTGCATCTTCTTCCTCTGACATGGCATCCCTAGGTCCCAGATACTTTTGCAGCTTTATAAGAAAGGAATAATAGTGTCACAGATGGGAAGAAAAACAGATTTAAAGTGCCTTTTCCTCACTAAAATTCTGCAGCCACCAAAGGCCATCTGAGCAAGGGGAAAGGGTTAGGATACATGCCTTTGTCAACAAATAGGCTGTGTTCATATCCCAGAACAATTTCTGTCTGTCAAAATAATGTTCAAAGAAACATTATTTGTCATTCACAGAGACTTCATGATAACAGCGACTGGCTGAAAGCAGCAAGGATTTCCGCTGAATCAAACACACAAGCTTCTTCCAGCTGAACCTTAGGCAGCACAGCCCAGGCACGGTTCTGACTGAGTCTGAGTATGAAGGCAGCTGCTTCTGTGGTCCCCTGCCATGCTCAAGTGTGCCCATAAAAAGAAATAGGTATTTTAGTCTTGCAGTGAGCCAGATCCTCAGAGAGAATATATGATATATTTCCCATGCCCTGTTAGGATTCCATAATTTCTGAAATCTGCCTTAGAATTTCCTGCCTCTCCTTCAATAGCGCTAAGCAAGTCAGAATTAAATAAACCGATCGTCAAGTAGTCAAACATCTCAGTTGCTGCTGTTGCCTCAAATAAAAGCAGACAGAAAACTTTTCATGGGCTGGTAAGGAGCTCTTCACAAAAGGATGTACCTGTTCTTCTCTGGAGACCTCATTCAAAAAGTATAATTGAAGAGTAACTGCAAAGCTCAGGTGAAGCTATTTTCTGATATGGATATGCCAGAACTGAAAAATCAGGCAGATTATGAAGACAGGTAAAAGATGAATTCTTATTCATAAAAGAATAATTTCTGACCTTTAGAATACACTCTTTATATAGTATTAAAGAGGGAAAATACATTTCAGACTTTCAGGATATCAGAAGATTGTTGATGGTTAGTGAGGTGGAAAAAAAGAATTATAAAGATCAAAGGGTCATATTACTCTGAATCAGTGCAAATGAGTGCTTCTTCTACTGTAACTTTTAAAGTCAAAGTTTCTGCATTATTAGCTGGCTGCATATTTGCTTATTTTGCATTTTTAACGCTACATTCTATACAGTGACACTATGAGGAACTGAAATTTATTACGGTTTGCAGGAATTTTATGACTTGGAACAGCAAAATGATTTAAAAGAAGAGAATATTTTAGTAAAGAGTTCTGATGTGTTTTTTTTTTCAGCTGTGCTATCCAATTGTTAAATGGAAAAAAACATAGGTAAGAGGATTAGACTAAATCATGAATAACTGCCAATTTCCTTCTTTTTATAGAGAAATACAATGTATCAAAGATTTAAACCATTACAGACAAGTAAAAAAGAAGGCATTATTCAGCATACAGCATTTGCAGATTTGTTAGTTTTTAAAATAACATATTGATGCTTGCAGAAATTATAGATGTCCAAAGAGTCATATTAATGTGAAGAATGCGAAGAGAAAGAGGTCAGACTTTGAGGAAGTTTGAATCTGAAGATGTCAGGCCCGAAATTTAAGCATGAGGACTGCAAGGACTGGACTGTGATTGATAGAGCTAAATCAGGGATCTGAGGCTTCTGAAAGCCATAATGATCACACCAGGCATTGTGGTATCAACCCAGAACTGCACACAGATGTGGGTAATTTACTCAGATTTTCAAAGACTTTTCTGGATGAAGAGCCCCTTAAGGGTCTCAGTCAGACCAGTGAAGCTAGTTTCTCAAGTCCAGAGGTGGCTGGAGCTATGCTCCAGCTGTCTGGGAGCTGCTGGGCACCACCACTCTGCTCCACTAGAAAGTCACCAATGCAAGGGCCAACAGAGTGCCATTTGTCCATGCTCTGAGTTGAGTGTGGAGACAGAAACAAGGTGCTGACGGTGACACAGAGGGTCCCAATGGAGAACCAAACATTTTGTGGTGACCATGATCCACATCCTCAGTCAGGCTGGGAATGCCACTAGCCATATCTGCATGCTGCAAGTCACCTGGGCGAGTGAATAAACGTGGCTCACATTCATGTGAAAAAGTATCACAGAGACGTAACCCACTGTAAGAAATGAATGAATAAACAAACCTGACTGCCTGATCAAAAGTGATGGGATGCCTGCAGCTCCCAAGCCTTGCAGATAAAGGCTTGCAGATTCAGATTTTCCCGACGGCTACATGCAGACATGTTTTTGTAACTGCCCTGGACAGAGGAACGCTACAGGGCAGGTGTGCAAGCTAGGGCTTGTGCAGATGCCTCAGTCACAGGCCCTTTCTGCACTATGGAGTGGGAGAGGAAGACAGGATCCCCTGGGGGTGCACAAAGCTCAGAGTAAGTTTTTTTGCCCAGCAGTAGGGGGAAGGAGCTATAGGGAGAGTGAGCATCGGCACGACCTCCCAGCAGTGCAGCCACAGCCAGAGAGCATGTGAGCACGGCAAAGAAACGCAGGATGTTTAAGGAAACAGCAAAGTTCTGATTAAGTGGCCCAGGGTCTCTCTGGCTCAGAGAAAACTCTATGGAGGGAGTGTCCCTCCTGGCCGAATGATACACATGCTTGATTGCACGCAAAGAGGAGTGAGGTTCATGTTTAGCCAAAGGAAGCAAATAGCAAGCAATCTCATCGCTGAGGCACCTTCACCTGCTTTCCACTGCCTTCCCCCAATAAGAGCCAGGCAATTTTGTCAAGACCTGGCAGATGTGTCAAAGCCTGGGCAGGTCATGCTGCTAATGTCCAAAGCATGGGTAACATGGGGACACATCAATCCCCTGTGACAGCTGGAGCCACAGTGGTTGCACGAGGCCAGCCCCACTGCTTGCTTGACAGTACTGGCTTGCAGGGAGGAGACATGGAATGCTGAGAAGGAAGGGGCTAAGATCTCTCACAAGGATGAGCTTCAGGAGCAGTATGGGCATATTATGATAAGGTATGGAGCTCTGGAAGCTGAGGGGCCTCAGGGACTTGGAAACTGGGACAGAACAGGGCAAACTGCATTTAAAGTGCTGAAAGCGAGACTTTAGAGAGGAGGGACATCCATGGGGAGCCATAGCTAGTGGGCAGTTTGGCAGCTGTAACAGGGAGATTAATACCTTCCTGTCTTTTGTGCCTTCAGAAAAAGCACTGAATAATAGAAGTGGGCTAGCATAAGGGAGGGATTTATTTTTTTAAAAAGAAAGTGTAAATTACTAATTACTTGCTTTTGAGGTTTTACCTTAAAGATGTCCTCCTTTCAAAATAACCTAGATTTCTATTTTAATTTCTCACTGTGAGGCTCAGTGTTAAAATACTATTCTCAGGCTCTGAATTCCAACCTGAGATAGGTAGTTTAGAGAGACATTTAGAGATAGCTGCATACATCAGTATTATCTCATCTACTATTCCTTCATTACAGTCCAAGAACCTAATATTTGATAAATTCTTCATCATATCACACCTAATTAAGAACAAAATATAGTAATTATGGCTGAGTGAAAAATTGGTTTCCTGGTTTCCCACAAGGAAAAAAAATTAAAAACAAGAGAGATATAGGAAGCTGCCTCTATCCAACATGAAGCCAAGCCCAAACCTCAGAAATCAGTAAGAGGCACAAATCTTTGTGTAATATTTTTTTATTTTCATTGTTGGCTTAAACTTCTTAAAAAATGACATGTCAATTCAAGCTGGAAATCTTCACACAGAAAATATTAGATTTATCAATTTCTTTTAATTTCATTTTAATAGGCAAAAATAAAGTGAAATAATATTTTGACATCAACTCGTGCTATCAGTGAATCAACATTTTTAGACAAAAAGGCATAGCCAGAAAATTCCTACCTCATCTACTAGATGCCACAAGTCACATCTTCCTCTGACTACTTTTTTCTGCAGCAGATAGTTGAACCAAGCTTTTCTGTGACTCATATTTATCCCAGCATGAATTTACACATTTGTAATGTCAAAAAGATCAAAATTCAGTATGATTAAAAAACCTAGCTCAGGCTTTCCTGTAGTGGATATCTAAATATCATGACAAATTGCTTGCAGGTAAAAAGTGATGTAGAGATCAGCAGATGGACTGATAAGCATAAGAATACAACTGTACCCAGCAAGTATTATAACCTTCAAGAACACTTGGCCCATCATATAACATCCATTGCTGTGAGCTGTTTCAGCTTAAAAGGTTAACAAATTTATACATGCGTCACATTCCTCATTTCTAGCATGGACCTTTCCAAATGTGTCACATATACTCATCCTCATTGAAGATTAAAAAAACAACAACTTTGAAGTGTTGAAAGAAGCTGTGTTTGAGTTCTGGCAAAGCAAACCCAGGCAACAATACTTTCAACAAAGCAAAACCAGGTTGGGGCTTCAGAGCTCAAGACTACCTGATTCTCTAGAAACATTCACCTGTGGTCTGTGACCTGACATTCAAAACGTTACTTCAACAGAACTTTAATGTAAAAGGGTAAAAGTGTAAAAAAGGTAGAAAAGGGTAAAAGGGTGAAAAAGCTAAACTTAATTCTCCAGAAGCTGCTTCATTTTAATTATGTATTCAAGACTGCAACGGCATAACTATTAGTTCCGTCTGTTCCTCTTAATTTCAGTGTTTTACTTTGCATTGCATATATGCTTTCAGTAGAGGATAAAGACGATGCCTTCTAAAAGCTGTTTACCACTTTCAGTAATTGCATAGTTCTGTGAGCATACCTTCAAATTCAGATGTTCTCTCCATAAAGCCATCACACGCTGAAGATTTCAGTTACTTTGCCAATAATTGTAACGAAATTCACTTCCACAGAGGTATTTTTAATAGTTACCTGGCTAGAAATGACTGAAATTTTTTGGGGGGGTAACTCAGTATTTGTTTTGCTCGCATGGCTGTCCTAACTATTTCCCTGCAACATATTCCTCTTGTCTGGGTGTTCCTTAACAAGAGATGCCGTACTCCTCTAACAATAAAGGCAATCCTTTAGGTGCTGCTGATTCTGTTACTGCCTTTACAGGTGGGTAAGTAGTTACTGGGGTTTGATTTGTTCCACTAAATTGCTTTTATGTCTTCTAACTGCAGGACGCCTAAAGGTGCTTTTGCTTTCCTTCTGGTGTTTAGTGGAAGCTGTACTTTTTATTAGACTCATTTGCTAAACCTTTACTGTGTTCACCTTTTCTTTCCCTTTAAAACTTTCTTTTTTCTATCCTCTCTTTTAGTGAAGTCCAGCCTGCATAACCTAGAAAGTGGGACTGAAACCGAGGAGAAGGGAAGGAGGAGAACCTCTGCCAAGCTCTGCATATGCTCCAGCGCTGCCGATGCGGCGGGCAGCATTGCCCAGCCCCGAGCTGCAGGCAGGCATCGGCCAGGCTGCTTGCTCCCTGGGAAGTCAGTGGCCAAATCCTTCAATGGCTGGCACCCAGGGGTGGCTAGTGCTAAGGTAACAGAGGGTGAGGGGGATATCCCGGCTGGCTTTGAGCACTGTTTGGCAGTGAATTACCATTGCTCACAGGAGGGGAAAGGAGCAGAGAAGGAGTCTGAAATCATAGGTTTGTCCTTCTTTGGGCAGATTTCATACAGAGTCTGCTGAGAATTAAAATTTGGTTCTAAAGCTGTAGTTTTTCTCCCTAAACAAATCAAACTTTCCTTCAGGAAATATAAAGGAGAAGATGAAAGATATTTTCTTTTCTGGGAGATATTTCCAAAGGGGGAAAAAATGCAGTAACTTCTGAAGTTGGCTTTAAATTCTAATTTTCAAACTCTGATTGGTCCATTCATAAATCCCACAAGCCAATTAAAAGTCATATAACTTTGCCTAACTATAATTTACTTTTATTTTACTTATTTTTTGCCTGTCTTCATCTGCTACCCAACTTCCAAGGAAAGTACTAACCTTCCTTCCATCTATCCTTTCAGCTTTCAGGCTGAATATAAATTGATTCACTTTAGTACTACACAGGTTTTAAAACACAGGGGAAACATGCACTTCCAAGGAAAAAATATGTAGCAAGGTGTCACAAGTAAGACTTAAAAAAGAACCAGAAAAATAAGATAAGCATGATAAGGGACATCTCCAAAACAAGCAGAAAATAGAACACGCAATACAAATCCATACAGGAACACAATCAAAGTTGAAAATATCATTTCACTACTAGCAGTACCTTAAATCTCTTCACTTCTAAAATACTTTCTTCACTCCTTTTTTCCCCTTCCTCTTCTTCTGCTTGAAAGAACAATGAATGACCAGCACCACTCACCCCAGGTAGCACCTGAGTGCAGAAATAGCCTCATGAGACCCAATTTCTCTACTTACGGAGAACTGGTGATTGATGGTGCATGACCAATTACACTAATTGATGCATCCTAGTTCAGCACCTATCTTAGCCTTTCATCTGAACTTTGATAAGTTGCAGGAGAGACTTTGATTGTTTTATCCTGGAGAGGAAAGGAAATCCAGTTCATTCTTGCTGAATGTAATTCCCTTTTGAACAAGCCTCGTCCATTTCTTTCCTTATTTCCAGAAATCTGGTTGATTTTTCCAGGTTAATGTAGCTCTCTTGTTGGAGTCATAATAACGTATCCTTCCCTTAACCTTATGCTTAGAGGCCCTACACAGAAAAGATCTGGCAATTATAATTAAAATAGATCCATTGGCTGGTTCAGCAACATGTCTATACTCCGATATGTTATGGAGGCAACAATGTCTTCTAACACGGTGATAGTCCAGTTTCAACAGCACATAAGAGACAACTGAAGTTTAGCTTAGAGAGGAATCCTACAAACACAGCAAGTACCATATTTTCTGCCAGTAGGACCTTCCATTTGCAAACAGTGCCAGCCTGGAGACAAATGATACATGGGATTGTAGCACCTGCAGACATACCCTAACAAATCAGTGCCAGTGCCTCTGCCTCTATTTTCCTGGGTAAGAAGACTGAGTAGAGTTCTACCTTCAGTGGCTTAATACAATTATTTCTGCACACTTTTCAGCTATGTTTTCGGCAGCACCTCCTAAATGATAAGCCCTCTTTCATGTCAGTTACTACCACCCCTCATGTGAGGGTCTCCCCTGAAGAATCCTTGTGAACAGAAAGTATAAAGTTCAGTTTTAATCACTGTTTTTCAGGAATCATAGTTTTTCCTGTGTATGTTAGACATCTTGAGGGAGATTAAAAAAATTTTTTTTTTAAAAAAAAAGAGCACGAACCAAAGGAAGCTTAGTTTTATATAGTACCTTTCAGGCTAAGTGTATCCACTACAACCTAACAGTGGTGTGAACTGGATGCTTCCAGCCACCCTCATTCAATATTTTAAAGGTATGAGGCTTAGTATCAGGTGGTTTGGTGCTCTGGATCCTGTACAGTCAGAGGCACTTCCCTCTGACCTTGAGAAAGAAAAATTTCCACCTAAAATGGAACTTTCTTGGCCTGATGTCCTGCATGCTCAGCATTATTTGGTGTCCCCTTGAGCAAAATCTTTTTTGAAAGTCTTACCCATACCTCAATCAGACAGGGGAAGGGTGTTGCTCTTGCTTTTAGGACTCCTTAAAACCTTATGACAAAACATCTAAGGATTTTTTTGCTGTAATATGTCCAAACATCACAATTAGTGATCTTGGTCTTACAGCAGTAGGAATTGTGCTCTCACATAAGAAGTGAATGCAAACATGTTATACAATAACTTTCAGAAAACTAATTAGTGCTATATAATAACATTAATTTATGCTTTCTAGTCTTCTCTGGCTAGATTTGGCAAAAGACCTTCTACTATAAAAATCTGGCTGTATATTTGAGGCAATCAAATAAAAAATTAAAGGAAGCACCAGCCTTAGTGAATTTTTTAGAACTTTAAATTTAATATTTTATTATGAGAATTTCCTATTCAGTTTCTCAAGCAGATTCTCTGAGAGAAAGGTTTATTTTCAGACAGTTGGTGGCTGGATTTACCCCAGCTCCTGCCTTCTATACCTCTTAAAGTGGTCTAAATTCTAGAAGGAATGGAGGGATGGACTCAGCCATAACTTGAAATAATAAGAGGAAAAAGAAGAGAGGGAAGTTCAGCATTTGCACAGCTCTTGCTCCACCGTGTGACTCGCAGTACACAGGGCAGTGGTAATGGAAAGGCTACATCCCCTGTTACCCTTCCCCTGAGGCAAATCTGCTCCTACAACACATTTCATTGCTCTAATGACCATCTTTCAATGTGTATAAAGCATTCTCTATTTATACCACTCCAGTTAGTATTTGTGCTACAAGAAAGCTTAATTGGGACCTCCAATGCAATTAATTCATAGATATAATTCCAGTGAGAAAGAACTACAACACAGGACTGACAGGGAGTCCTGTGCGGCTGTGAATGATGAAAGAAGAATGCTACTTGTAATACGCTGACACTGTACAGAATTAGGCTTTGTGTTCCCCAGTCATAAAACGTCTTTTGGGATGAAAGGCAGACATTTTGGGTTAGTTAGCTCCTATTTAATTATGTGGCTTCCAGTGTAAAAGGGTTTATTGAAATGATTCAAAAAGGGAGAAGAATGGAAAGGACTCTCACATATTTTCACTTTTTCTGAAGTTTTTCATTATTCAAGTAGTCACGGATCTCACCAGAGTAAATTCTGACTAAAAACTAGTTCTTTCATATTTTAAATAGTATTAGACAATGTTAGACATTCCACAACTTGCCTTGGAAATCTCCTGTGCTTGATTTCTTCTTGCAGTAACTGGATGAAACCTAAAGAAACCATTATGTATTATTCAGGATTTATCCCATATTTCTCTCTTTATTTTTAAAACTAAAGTTTACATGTTTCATTGAATCTCATTATTTTTATTCCAATTGTTATTTCCTACGTGACCACTTTGCCAGTGTCCTTAACGAATCCAGTTTAATTGATTTCAGATCATTTCTCCAATGTATGATGATTAAACTGTATTTTATTCTCATTCTCCCATGAATTTTTAATCCCTCTCTGCTTTGTGCCATCTGAAAATATGATTGGCATTCTCTGCATTTCATCCTTCAATTCATTCATTGAATCATTCAACACATGCAACACATGGGATGCCCTGAAGTGAAGAGAAATGGACAATGAGAAGCAGACACTCTGAGACGGAATTTGTCAGCAAGATATAAAATGAGAAAGCTAGAAAATTGGTCTAATTTCTGAAGCATTTTCCTGAACCCCTAGGCAAGATTCATTAAGGGTATAACAGAGTCATGTTTTCTTCCTGCTTATAATCCATTTAGTTATTAGAAAAAATTACTTCATTGGGGAAGTTCACGCCAGAATCTGGGACCAAACATCAGAGTGGATTGATATCAGATGGTCACATATATTATGCTAATTGGGCTTAATAAAGTAGGACACATTAAACCAGTGTTAACAATATAGGAAACAAAATAATGTACACAGAGCTTCAGCTACCTGGGTGTAAGAGAAGAACTCTCTAAGACTGTTACATATCAACACACCTACCAAATTAAAAAATTATTAAAAAAATCTCTAGAAGTTGAAATTGATAGGTAAATATCTCGATCTTTTTACTCTCTGTAGCTATAGTTTCCAAATGAGCCGTAACATACAGATAAATATTAATATTTTTAATGTTATCAAATTGTCTAGTGATTGCTATGGTGACAGAAAATCAATCTATCATAAATACTGAACAGTTAAAAACCAAATAAAAAGGAAATTTATTCTTTCTCTTTTTTTGAGATAACTAACATGGTGGCTTAAAAAACAAGTACCCCATTCTATACTTTTTTCATTACATTCCTCCCTATCAAGCCCTTTGCTCTCAGGGGTTAGTACAATGGTATTTGGTAGCTGTTGGCTACAAGACCTGTTTTATTTGACAAGGTGCAGTCTGAGTCTAACAGTCACCACACATTTGTTAACCACAAGTTTAAATGTGTACTTTTATATACAAACACATATGCAACAAGGGAACATAGTTAATCCAAAGACAAGGACACATATTAGTTTTGTACGAGTCTTATATTCAGCAAAGTATTACATTGTATGGATTATGCTGTAACTATTGGGCAAAGAAAAGTAGACAACAGAATCTCATTTTTTCCCTAGGACTGCTGAAGAAGAGCTCCTCCTTTAGGATCATACTGCTATTTTCTTCTATCCTAAAATTATTCAGCTATTCTTTTCCTAGTTATAACCAGGCGAATTAAACTATATCTAAAAAATATTTTGATTGAATTTCTGTAAAGTCTGGTAATATTATGGTTGACTGTTATTATTAAGAGATGAAAAAGCCATTTATAATATACCTGCATGATCTTTAGAGCCTGTTCAAACTTATGGACTTGATTTGATGGCACAGCCCAAGATTCACCAGATCCAGCTGCAGAACCTTATCTTAAGAATATATTGGGCTGGTGGAAGGACATGACTGCTTTACAGTCTGAGTTTGCCTTGCCTTTGACACATTTCAAATACTTATGCACAATTTCTGGAAGTTTAGACTGAAAGCAGCAAAGTTTTGACATAAAATTGCTGGATTCATCATTTACCATAAAGATGAATGAAGACTCGCTCTGAGTGTTTCAAGGCACAAGGAGAGAAAGCATTGGAGTCTGCCAGAAAATCTATCACGATGGGCACTGTTGCAGAAAGAATTTATCTTGTACTGACAATAGCTCTGAATGACAATGAACATAACAAACAGGGCCAATCAGGCAGTGTTTTCAGCCTTGCAGTCCCAATGGCCCCTCAGATATGGACTAATCATAGTCTGATATTTATGGCTCAAGCTTTAGTGCTGTGCATACAACTCAGCTGCTTTCTGTGTAGAGCTCTGTAGAAATAGCAGTTTGAGTCCCAAATGCTCCTGCCTGGATTGTGGATTTGCTTGAGGTGCACTAGAAATGAGAATGTAAGTTGAGCTTGATGAGAACGAAGTTCTCCTTGGCCCACGAGCCCATCTCCAACCAGACCACCAGTCATGGCCTGGGGAAAATGGTAAGAGCAAAGCAAGCACATAATGATATTTCTCCGTGGTGGCTATATATATCTGCAGGAGAGCACTGCAGTTTCCCTGTACTTCTTCATGGAAGGAAAGTTATCTCCATTCTTTTCAGGACCCATATAAATGGCAGTCCTTCACTACTGGACTTATTACAGTGGATAAAGAACTGGCTTCACAGCTGCACCCAAAGAGTGGCTGTCAATGG